>NC_135444.1:14474274-14704274 GCF_051991255.1 Vanacampus margaritifer | reverse complement strand
CCGCCTTTAGCTAGAATAGGCGCCAGCTCTCCGTGACCCTGAAGACTATAAGTGGGAAAGAAGATGGATGGATGGATGTTTTGTTGTTGTTGTTGATGATGATGATGATGATGATGATGATAAGAAAGAATAATATTTCCGTGCTCAAAGCTGCTGCATTGAGGCCTGCACAAAGTCACGGTGACCCTCCTCGGCCTCGCCGGCTTCCCGATAAATATTTATGCCCGCCGAGGTTACAGTTCGTCAGGTTCCGCGCCGGGTTCTTTTGTCAAAAGGCTTGACAGATTGAAGCATGACGTGCATAAGTATGCAGCACGGCCGACGGCAGTGGCAGAAAATGATAAATTTAACTCCCGCCGCCACAGCCGACTTTTGAACCCAAAGCTTCATATTCTCTAGTCTCGGGGCTCTTGTCTCTACTTCTTTTTAACATTTTATCTAGGCTGCTGTTAATGAAACATAGAGCGATCCTATCTGCTGTGCTCGTATCTATTCTTTATTGGCTCTGTGCAGCCACTCGGCTGCAGCAAAGCTCACTAGGATGTGAAAGTTTGATACCGTCCAAGCAGTTGATCAAATCCCGCTTTTTAATCCTCATTCATACACTCACCTCCCACAGCATTAGCTTCACCTGTGCAGTCTACAGAGATCCAATGTGAGAGCTTTATCATGAATATTACATGTTGTAGTATGTGACATATTACAGTCATAAACATTGGAAAAATCCAGGAGTCTGAGAAATTATGCAGAGCAGACGCAGATGCAGTATGTCACAAAAGTCACATTTCTGCAGATAATCCATTATATTACACAATGAAAAGTCAGTGCACTGCACAGCTTATATAGCAAAAAAACAAAAAAAAACAGCCATTAATAGATAAACCCCTGGCAACAAAAGTGAGTACACCACTAAGTAAAAATTTCCAATGTCATTTTTTTCTCCCCAATGTCATGTGACTCGCATTGGCTGGTCACATTTGTGCAAAACATGAGCTACCTCGTTATCATACCATCTAATTGTTTACAGTTACTTAGAACATAGCACACAAGAATTGATTGAAATGTGAACCACATGCTGCTTCACCAAGAAAGAAAAAAAAGTGATCATCTGAATACTAAACTCAAAATTTTATTTACAGAGAATAACTATTGTTTTACATACATGAGCTAACTCTAATTAGGAGTGTCACAATCATGTTTTTTTGCACCCGAGTCCGAGTCGAGTTGCTTGATTGTGAGTATCAGCCTATCCCGGTATCTTTGATTTTCGTAGCTGCTTCCAGCCATATCCCTCTCACTCGCTGTTAACGTGCACGGACCCCAGAATCGGCATATTAGAGTAACACTACAGCCTACAGCAGCGTCCTGTACTTTTGACTGTCGTTAATTGCATCTAAAAATGCATATTTTACACAGTTAAATGTTAATAAAAGCAGTTACCGAACAGCTGAAAATGAGGTGATCGGGCCTGATTTCTGATCACGTAATTGTCATCAGGACAACTGTAATAATAAATAATAATAATAATAATAATAATAATAATAATCTTATGTTGGCAAAGTTGCCCAAAGTGCTTTAATTACCACACAGGAAAGCAATGCATTAAAAGGCATACAAACACGTTTAAAGTTATAATTTATGAATTTAAATTAAACATCCATCTATCCATTATCCGAACCTCCTGAGGGTCATTATCAGCATATTAACTCTTTGACTGCCAGACGTTTTCAGAAAAGGGATGCCATGGGTGCCAGCCGATTAAGCATTTTTGACTGATCTTTCAAGGTCCACAGAAAATTATGTGTTTGGACTATGGAAACACACATACTACCAAATGAAAGATTGGACTCTCATCTTTCATCAGAAAAAAAAGTTTGTTTCTACCTTATTCCGTTTTTCAGTAATCAACAATAGAAAATGGTTAGTTTCACCTCTGTTTTAAAAAAAACGTCTTTTAACGTCTTTGGCACTCCTCCATATGATTTTATTAAACGTTATATAACGTTTTTGGCAGTCAAAGAGTTAAGAAAGTTGTTGGGAGAAAAAAAAAATATTGGGAAATTTGGCAAATGACTCATGAATTTTGGCCTTGGTGGACTTTATTGCCATTGTGAAAATATTAGAAACAGCTCTCAGGATAATGCAATGTGGTTGTACACCTAATACTACAATAATAAACACATTGTATTATTTAATGAAACCTCTCAAAATGGAGTGTTTTAATACAACTTTTCACTGTGATCATATCCCCCTAGTGGCTGTCCATAACTGGCTAACCTTCACCGTGCTTGTTGGTTGTGTGTCATAGCCATTCAGATATGACACACCTAGCAAGTGTTTTTATGGCGATGCTATCATCCACTGCAGGGAACTCTCTTGAATGGAAGAACAGAAAAGTATGCACAATAAAAAGAAGGGGACGAGAGAGAAAAATATGTTTGTTAACCACACAACAACACATCTTTTGTTATTTTTTTCCTTGTTACAAGACATTGTATTTCAACTCTTTGCGTCTTATTGTTGTGTGTTTTTTTTCTCTCCTTCCCATGCTGTGCTAATTAACACGTTAGTGGAAACTCTTGAATGAGATGGTAATCTTCATCGCACTGACCTTCCCGTCTATATCTTATGGCTAATTATCTCCCGAGAATCCTTGAAAAGGGTGCAGCTGCGGTGAAAATACAAATTAATCACCTTGGTGTGGATTTTTTTCCTCACTTAGAGAATAAACATACTTTTGCCTTTTTTTTTTTTAAATATAGTATATAGAGAGTGCATGCAGTAATGAGGGTGGCAGCAACTTCCTGTGCTAGACGTGTACGGACCCCGCTGATGTGACCGTGTGAAAAGGACATTCTGTCTTTGTAGCGCCGAGCGAGTTAACTGGCAAGGCCCATGTTATGTACTGCATTAGCGCATGCATGTAGCATTGTGTGTATACGTGTGCGCGGCGGCGGCCATGTTCATGCGCCTGTCAGTACACTACATCGCTGTACATCAGGTCCATGCGGTGCCATTAGATCGTTCCGTGGCTTGTGATTTACCGGGGCTGTCAAGGGCCCCCCCGGGGCTGTCTTTCTCTTCCGGGAATAACCTCCACCTCCTTATGGGAGAGAAAAAACAAGGCAACAAAGACTTGAGGGTGAAGGTGCTTGATGTGGAAAAGTGCAGTTCTTGCAAAACGAATGATTTGCGTAGACATTGGCTGAAGAAAGAAGTTCGAACAGCTAAGAATGACACTTGGTCACGAAGCAGGCCTCAATTTAGATCAGCGCAAAAAGGGTCCACCTTGGTAACAAACCCTGGAAAGTAACAAAAAAAACACCATCATTTTCGGTTCGATGAATGAATGAATTTTTTTTTCCACTTGCTGTCGACTGAAGATGTCATCACATGTGCTGAGGAAGTAGGTAACGACCAATCATGGCTAACCTGTTTCCTGGGTTTGGTCAGGAAACTGAGCTATGATTGAAAAATTTATTCATTCGACCAATCATGGCTAACCTGTTTCCTGGGTTTGGTCAGGAAACTGAGCTATGATTGGTCGTTATCTACTTCCTCAGGACATGTGATGACATCTTCAGTCGACAGCAAGTGGAAAAATTCATTCATTCAGAAGTAGGTAACGACCAATCATGGCTCACCTGTTTTCTGGGTTTGGTCAGGAAACTGAGCTATGATTGGTCGTTATCTACTTCCTGAGCACAGGTGACGTCGTCTTCAGTCGACAGCAAGTGGAAAAAAAACATTTTTTAGAGGTAAAAATTTGTTCATGAAAAATAATGAAAACATCACATTCATTTTAATAACTTTTTACTGCTGAAAATGGCTCAATGAGTCAAGCATCCCCTTAACAATAAATGTACTTCGCAACTCTTTCTGTTGAGTTTAAATGGATTAATGTGAGGAGCCGCTTCGATTGGCCTGGGAGTCAGGTGTGTTCTCTCCAAGTGGGCATACTATGGCCGACTTCAGCCATTCACAAAGCACTGAGCAATGAGTATGAGCTTGTTTGTCTGTTCCTTTCTGTAAGAATAATCCAGTGATGAATGGAGAGAGAGAAGGGGGGGGATTCAAGGCTAATGCCTGGGGGGATGTCAGACAAACCTGCGTATGTGTAATAACCGCGGAGGTTAAAATGCTACACCACTACTAGAGATGGCTGCCAAATATTTTGACATCCACTCTACCTCCTCCACACAGCTGCTGCTAAGGTTGAGGAAGAGAGCGATGATTTACTGCGGCGTGAGAGATGGATTAATGTGAGCGAGAGGGTGGTGGTGGTGGTGGTGTGTGTGTGTGTGTGGGGGGGGGTGTTACTGGAATATGGAGGTGTGGGCAACGGAAGTGTTGACGTGCAGTTGTCGAGAGCGCGTCCGTCTTCTTTGATTTCTGTCTCCCTGTGCTGTTTGTTCCAAGGTTGCGCTAAATGTGACCGATGTTTACAGCCGACGTGCTGTTTGCTTTGTTTCACTTCGCTGCGGCTCGATGTGAGCATGCACGTTTGAAACGTGACGGGAACAAACACGGCGCAATGATCCAGACGGAGGCTTCAAACTATAAAGGTTATAACCTCATAAGGGGAAAAAGCTCAATGCTAGCCAGAGTTTGCTACTACACTACAATACATTTTTCATTCAAGTCTATTTGTTTGTCACCCTTTGTGCAATTCATTTCAAGTGTAAACATTGATATTATAGTGGTTCACAGAGCTGAGTTTTATAGAGCTCTTTAAATCCCTCACCAATAAAAAAAAAAACTGAAGTATGTCTTCTGTCTTAATCAGATTGAACTTTGAACTCATTTATTACCAGACATTTTCATATTGCTGGATTTTCACTGATTTTGCAAGGCCCACAGAATATTGTGTTCTGGTGCTATAAAAACATGGAACCTACCAAAAGAAAAATTATTTTCAAGTCTCTTCTTTTATCAGGAAAAAGTATATTTCTATCTGTTTACGTTTTGCAGCAATTAGCAATATAATATAGCTAAGTTTAATCATTATTCACAAATCTGTTTAGAACTGTGGGTAAATTTTTTTTTCAACAATCTCTTATACTCTAATGCCACCTGCTGGCCATTTTTGTAATAACTTTCATTGCTTCAACCATTCTCTTCAGTTCAGAGGCTGCATCAACGCCTTCTGTATGCTCTAGCATAAAAAAAACACACCACACATTAAAAACGTATAAATACGTCTTTGGGAGCATGGTGATATTTAAAATAGAATGTATTTATACATTTTTGGGATGAGTTAATATAGATGTTATACTGTAATTTGTAAACAACAAACAAACTGATTTGCACCCCTCTATAATAATTAGATGCATTCATAAAAAAGAAAAAATATATGGTTTGAAAATAGAGTGTTGTGGTTCAAATACTGGCTTTCAACTTTTATGTAGCTGTTATGCTCTGTTAAAAATGAACAAGAAAAAAAAACCCAACAGATTTTACATTTCTGCCATTATAGTGTAGTGGTTGACATTGCTTACTGTCATAGCTGATATGATTTGTAAACAAGAAATAAAATCCTCTTGATGTCATAATAATCTACATTGCAAAAATATCCAATTTCTGTTTGGGCCATTAGCAATTTAGTAGTTCACATCAGTAACTTTTATGTAGAGGATATGAGCCTTCAACAATAAACAAACACAAACGCTTTTGAATCTTCCACTTAAAAAAATAAATCTATTTTGCTATTGGTAGAGTAGTGGTTCACATAGCTTACTTATACTGGAGTTAGCTGATATTACTCGTGAACAACAAAAAGTGAGTTAAAGGCCCTCTCTGTGTCATAATCAGCTTCATTTGAAAAAATGTGCAGTTTGTTTGTATACACTAAACATATTGGTATTTTAGTCAGTAGTGCTATAGTGGTTAACGTAGAGCACTTTAGCACAATTAACATGATCCTTCAAAAAGAAACACTGCTTCTGTAAGGCTTTCTTCAGTCAGTTTTCAAGTGCAGTAAAGTTTGTATTTTGTGTTTTAGTTATGGTTGGTGTAGTTGTTAACATGGCTGGTGTTTAAGTAGCTGATATTACGTTATAAGAAGCATACATTACATTGAATACTCTTTCTGTATCATAATCAGACTTTTTTTAATGGTATGTTTTCACATAGCTGACTTTTTCTTTTGTTGCTGTTCACAGTAGCTCTACATACTATTAACGGTCTTGCGTATAGCCGAACACAATTATACGAATTAATGCAAGTTTGTTATAGTGAAAATGAAAAGTAGAGTGCAGCAAACTGAACCGATTCCGAGCAATAGAAATAGCAAATGCGCACATGCATTGCCGTGGTGTGTATGTTATCCCTACAGCCCCCCCAGGGGCTGTGTATATAGATTGTCTTCCATCTTCCTTTTATTCTAGCGCGTATGGATAAATAACTCCTGTTCCCTTTAGATTAGCTGCGACCTTTCCGCCCCGTCTATATGCACCTCAGAGGCCCCCCTACCAGCTTTTATTCCATGATTGCATTGTGAATCCTTCACAGTAACAAATGTCAACTCCATTGATTGGCCATCTTTGCCCAAAATAACAGACATCAGGAATGAAAGGCTATGGGGGGACTGCGCTTCGGTGCGTGCATGAGCATTACCCCGGGGTCCCCAGGTTGTGCGGTGAACGGGTGACGTGAGAGATTGTGGAGAGGGGGGGGGGGGGGGATAGAAAAGTGTACTCATTAACTTGGAGTCCACAGTGCTGAGATTTCATGGATTAATCAATGCTAACCTACTTTATCAAAGACACTTATCTTCCCCATACAGAAATCTATGCATGTCCCTGGCCAAGTGGTCGATAGCAGGAAATACCTCACATTGCTTACTTTTGATTTGATTATTTATCTTAAAAAGCAGCGCTCCCTCTATCTTGCTTCTTTTGCCTAAATGTCCTTGGGATTGAAGCGAAGTGCTAACGAGGAGGGGGTTGGCGTACTCATACCTCATAACTTATTGGTTCATTTTGCCCATCTCTTTCCAATAATGTGTAAGATTACCAGTGTTATTAGATAGGAGATTAATGGTGCTTGGCCCCGCTCCTCCTCTTGAGGATGGGATTTGCAGGAGGGAGGACGAATAGCAGCAAAGAGGGGAGGTTGGGGGACTAGATTTAAGTCTGCATTCCTTAACAGGGACATAATATGGAAAAGATACTTTTTAATTGCTTGTATGCACATATGTGGGTCTTTGGAGTGTCGGCAAAACCATTCAATCGAGTAAGGGAGATGATTTGGGCCAGAATGTGATGTAACATATGACGGTGTATTAGGGCCACGTATAAATATAAATTTTTTAGAGGGCGGGGGCAATATTCCGAGGAAAAAACTCGCAAATTTGCTACTTCAGAAAGTTGCAAATTTGAGACTTTAGAAAGTGGCAGATTTGCGAGAAAAAAATCGTAAATTTGCTACTTTATAATGTGGCAAATTTGCCACTTTATAAAGTGGCAGATTTGCAAGAAAAAAACTCTGCAATTTACGAGAAATACACGTAGCGTACTAGTCGGCTGTTTGTGCCAATACTTTTCGGTCGGGTTTTCAAATAAGGAGATAGTAATGGCCTTAATCATATCATGTTGAGCATTCACACTTTGAAGCGTTGGGTACTGCCAGCGACTAAGGCGCCTCGCTTTGCGAAGGTCCACACCCTGAGGATCAAGCAATGAAGTTAATTTCTTAAAATTAAAATGTGTACATTTATGTTTCCAGAATTATTATTTACACATTCATACATTATTTTATTTTTTTTGTACAAGTAGCTTAACTGTCCGCTCTTAACAGGGCTGTAATTCTCAGGGATGTGATTTTTCCGCTAATTCGCGGAATTCCGCTTTTTTTATCTCCCCCCTAAATAAAAAAAAATCCGATTTTTTTATTTTTATTTTATTTTTTTAGTAGTTCATTGTGTATGCACATGACTCCGACAGATAGCATCTTCTGCTATAACAAAGACATTTGTGGTATGCTCTAATATGAGTTACTTTTCATTTGGTCATGATACAATTATTTGTTCATGAAATTTGAACTCTTCAACATTATTTATGTGTTAACTTAGTAATCACATTAGTTAGATATGATGATATTCTCAGTGATAGTTTTTAAAAGCAAAGGCAGTCCAATGTTTTTGAATGTGACTGATTTTGAGTTGACTAAAACTGCCATTTTATATGGGATAGTTCAATATACATTGAAAATTTATGCTGTTGTTTTGTCTATTTCTTTGTCATGTGAGTGCATTGAAAGTACTTAAAAACACGGAAAACCCATGAGCTCCGGGGCCCCTTGTCCCCCAACCAGGGCACTGCCCTGGACCTAGATGGGCCCCCAGACCCCCGGCTAAATTTTCAGATAATTTCACTTTGGTCAAATCACATCCCTGAATACTTGATCCTTGTTTTTCTTTTTTTTACTAAAGTATGTCACAGACATTTTATTTAAATGTGGCATTTAATAGCATGAAATATCACTTTTAATGTAGGACTTGCAGTACTGGCCCAAGACAGAAAGAACATGCAACTAGTCTCCACCCACGTCCCCCCATCTTGTCCGTCCATCGTCTTCGCTTGTCTCCCGCCCTCGCTATCTCTCCATCTTGCGGGCCACTGGCAGCCTTTGATCCTCCACCCTTGGCATCAATCAATGCAGACAACAGGGAGACGAGAAGAAGAGCGAGACGGATGGAACCTCTTCCACCGCTTCAGGTGTTGGAGGTCTGCCGCTCTGTTTATCTATGCGGTTATTTACCTATTTCGTAGGCATTCTCCCCTCTCAACCTGTCTCTCAGTGGCACAAATAGACTTTTTCATCATTATTGTCACATGTACAGTACTTCCTGGTGGCAATGGCTCCAATGGCATTTGACCCAGGCAGAGCGATTGAGAAAACGGTAAACGGCTTGAATGATGATATTAGCCTCGTTCTCTATTGCAATAGTTTGAATGTGTGAAGTGTAAGTCGAAAAAAATGATGTGAATTTAAATTTCAACTGGTAAATTGGTTAAACTTGCTTACTTGATGATGAAATGAATAGCTTGCTAAAGAGCTAACATTAGCTAGCATGTTTTGCTAAATTACTCAACAACAACCCAACCAAACAATTGATACCATATTATACCAGTTTTCCTTTCTTGGGTCCTTCCATCCTCCACTTCCCTCCCTGCCCCCCTCCTCTGTTGTATGGAGTAATAACGTGCTCATTATCGGATGTAAGAAATATCTACTAAGAGATTATGCTAGATATAAAAAGCTCACAGGTGATGGGGAGCGCGAGCCTCTCCGCATCCCTAATGAGGCGCAGGGTTTGCCAGGCACGTTCCGCAGAGGCTGAGCGAGTCCCTCACCGAAACCCGACTTCGTACGAGAGACAACTCGGCCCGCTTCAGCTCGGCTCGGCTCGACCTTGGACGTTGTAATCAAGTATTTACTATGCGCTCAAATGCTCTCTGTTTGTCAGTCATCGGGGGCTTACGGGGGGTTTTGGCACATCTTTCTGCTTTACCTACTGCACTTTACCTGTCGAGAGGCAATTTTGAGTTATTTGCGTTTTTTTTTTTTTTTTGTGTCTTATCCTCGCCGGGTGTATTTACACAAAAATTAACATCTCTAAAGGTTCACAATCAGCACGAGTCAAACTTCTAAACTGACAGTCTTTTAAAAACAGTACTCTAGTATTGATTTTGAATGTTTCCCAGCTCAATGTGGCCAAGGTACTTGAGCTCAAATGTTAAATTAGATTATTTTTTAATTTTTTTTACTTTCCTACTGGACATTCTCAAGCCAACCTTTTAACTTATCTTTTATACATAGATTGGGAGAGACAATTTAGGAAGTTGTTCAGTGCTTTTTATTATTATTATTTTTAGTACCATTATTAGTCTTTTTGTATCTATCCATCTACCCATCCATCCATCCGTCCATCCATCCATCCATCAAACAAGCCAGCTAGCTATCTACCAAGCTAGCTACATACCGAGCGAGCTAGCTAGCTAACAGACCAACAAACATCCAACGAACCAGCTATATCACAATTTTGTACATATCCACCAAAGTACAGTGGAACAACGGTTTACAAATTACCCAGTTTACGAACAATTTGGTTTATGACCAATTTTAAAAAAAAGATATATATATATATATATATATATATATATATTGGATCACACCGTATGTGACTGGGCTACCAGTCTAGAGTTCATCCCCACCCAGGCTAGGCTTTAGTTACCTGTGACCTTGCTGCGAATGAGTGCTAGCTATCTACCAAGCTAGCTACATACCGAGCGAGCTAGCTAGCTAACAGACCAACAAACATCCAACGAACCAGCTATATCACAATTTTGTACATATCCACCAAAGTACAGTGGAACAACGGTTTACAAATTACCCAGTTTACGAACAATTTGGTTTATGGCCAATTTAAAAAAAAAAGATATATATATATATATATATATATATATATTGGATCACACCGTATGTGACTGGGCTACCAGTCTAGAGTTCATCCCCACCCAGGCTAGGCTTTAGTTACCTGTGACCTTGCTGCGAATGAGTGCTAGCTATCTACCAAGCTAGCTACATACCGAGCGAGCTAGCTAGCTAACAGACCAGCAAACATCCAACGAACCAGCTATATCACAATTTTGTACATATCCACCAAAGTACAGTGGAACAACGGTTTACAAATTACCCAGTTTACGAACAATTTGGTTTATGACCAATTTAAAAAAAAAGATATATATATATATTGGATCACACCGTATGTGACTGGGCTACCAGTCTAGAGTTCATCCCCACCCAGGCTAGGCTTTAGTTACCTGTGACCTTGCTGCGAATGAGTGCTATCGAAAATGGATGGATGAATGGATCAAAACAAAAAGGAACAACCCTCCAATGAAAACGGACGGAGGAGGCTGAGTGACAGTGAGGACGGGGTGCGGTGCGGGTTGTCCCCAGCGAGAGCAGACATGAAACATCTTTATGCCCACCACAGAACTGCGAAGGGCAAATGTTTGAATCATTTAAAACTCCAGAGACGACGGATGTGTTACATTGGCCAATGGCATCGGGGTCTGTCTGCCGGGGAGCGTGGCACGCCTTGGGCCATCACTCCTCTTTTCTGTCCCTCCATATCTCTGCTTCCCTGTTGCTTACATTTAATTGGCAGGGAGCAGAAAAAGGACAGGTCGCAGTCAACGAATGGCCAGGCCCACAAGGGAGGAAAAATGGGAATTGGAGCATCGTAAGAAAATAGGCAGTTTAAGGAGGACAGAGGAAAAAGTGACATTTGCACTGTTATTTCTACACACAACAACTCAATCTCTATCAGCCAGTTGCACAAGGTGAGAATTTTCTCCCCTTTTTTTTTTATAGGCATCTGGCAGCTCGTATTTGGTGTTTGTTAGCCTCGCTGACCTGTGGGGACTATTAAATGTCACTCCTCTTTAAGGGAGAGAGAAAGACAACTTCACCTAACTTTGTGATGCCGGTAAAGGTCACATGTGACAACTCCAGAACAAACACATGTTGTTACACAACTGGCAAAAAAACAACAACAAAACAGGAAATATATATATTTTTTTATACCATTTGATTATGTTCAATTGTGTTCAATACCCGTTTTGTTTGTTTGTTTGTTTTCAGACCGATACCAATACTAAGTACCGATACCACTAGTATGGTACTTTTGATGCATAAAAATTCGCCTAGAAAAACAATGACAGATCATTTTAAAGAAAGACCTCTATATCCCAATACAGTAATTTTCATTAACATTGAATGAAATGAATGGACATTTTCTAATCTTCTAAATTATATACTCTATTTATTCTTATTGATCTATTTCTCTATAACAAGAAGGTGTCTCACTAGCTAAGGTATTTTTAACTCATTTGCTTTCAAAAAGTATAAATACATTCTATTTTAAATGTTTTATGTGTCCCAAAGAACAGTATTCATATGTTATTTTAATGTTTTTTTTTTATGCTATAGCAAACAGAAGGCTTTGATGCTGCTTCTCAACTGTAATGGTTGAGGAAATGGTAGTTATTACAAAAAAGAGATTAACCAGGGCCATGTTGAAAAAAAAGTTCATTTACCCTCATTTCTATACAGGTTTGTGAATAATGATGAAACTTAGCTATATTCTAATGCTGCAAAACGGAAAAAAGATCCAAACATACTTTTTTTCCTCATGAAAGAAGAGACTCTAATCTTTATTTTGGTAGGTTCCATGTTTTTATAGCAATAGAACACAATATTCTGTGGGCCTTGCAAAATCAATCAGAATCCAGTAAAACAGCTGGGAGCGAAGGCGATTGCTTCTGTGAAAATGGCTGGGAGTGAATGTTCTGTTGCAAGTCAGTTGTTTGTGCACTCGAGGTGGCTCAATGAACCAGGAAGTAGCCTGCTTACGTACGAACAAACACAAATAAAAGTGCAATTTTCCATTCTACCATTTTCCATTTTAAATCATCTTATCTTTCTTGACAAAAGTAGCTCAGGCACACAACGTTATTTTTCAAAGCACACATCCACCAATGATCTTGATTATAACTCATGCCTGTAATATTCAATAAGTGAGCAGACTGTACCTTCGTGCACGACTTAAAGTAAAAGCGGGCAGGATGTGTCGTTCTTCATTTGCACACTGTGTGGTATCTATTTTGTCAGCCGCCGCATGGCTATTTATTCGAATTTGTTTGCCTGGCCCTGAAATCTTCATTAGGCAGTCACAGAGCCCGCGGAGACGCTCAGCAAGGTCGGCATCCAGCCGGCGAGATGAAGACGCGGCCCTCAATTTAGTCGCTCTTTGGGGACCAGCGCATAGCCCGCTCCTTCAGTCCACATATATTTACTGCTACACAATGTCAAAAGCAGAGATGCTACCGATTACCTGGAATGGAATCACTGCAATTGTCAACATTACAGATGCTTCTTGGAAATTTATGGTTGCACACTACTACTTCGCTATAGTGATTGAGCCGCATTGTTATTATGAAATCGGAAGGAACTAAATCATAGTCGAAACGCATGGTAACATTGTTAGTGTTGTTTTTAGCATAAACAACTGAAATGTCATCTTCTGTTTGCTCTCTGAATGCGCTGAATGTCTGTTTCAATAATGTTTCAGACTAACACTCCCCAGAGGAGTTGGAATGTAACCTAACTTCCCCCGGGCAACATCATTTTGTTCTCCTTTCAAGCACAAATGTGTTCATTTTGAATCAACAGTGCCTCTGCTGGCTGGAGTCAAAGAGTGAACTCAATTTTAAGCAGTTTAAGACACAATCTTTACACTCCAGAAATTAAAAACCCTGCCACAGTTTGGCTTTAGCCCCTTGTGCTAGCTAGCTAGCTCCCTAGCAGGTAACCGAGCATCCGAGGAGCTAGCTAGGGAGCTCGCTCGCTAGCTAGCACCTGGGGCTAAAGCCAAACTGTGGCAGGGTTTTTACTTCCTGGACCTGGATTTGCCACCTCTGCTGTACAGTATAAACGTCTCAGCTCTTATCAGTGCATGGACATCTTAAAATAACCTGGACTTAAACTGGCCTCTCACGGTGGAAGCCAAAGGGCAGCCATCTTGCGTTGCCACTGTTACTGGCAACTTCTGTTCAGTTTTCGCTGAGAACAATTATTATCGGTGTGCGTTTTACGCCAAGATCCCGTTATGGAGTAATGAGAGCATCACAAAGAACAAACTTGAATGGCTGTATGGAACATTATAGTATATTATCTCTGTATTGTGAGTCGTGATTTACAGAGGTTAAGTTTGCATTTAATATTCAACAGGTTAGGCAACGTAAAATGACCGCCATGTTCTCAGCTCCTCTCGCCTCCTTGCAGAGGGTAAACAATATATGACTGTGAATACTGTTCTGTTGAATGTCTAAATGTTTTGTGTTAAAATAAAATTTGCCTAAAAGGGTTATATAGATGTGTTAGCATTAGCATTAAGCTAGCCAACTAAAGTCTAAGCTCTGTGCTGGTTTGAAATGCACAATATTTATCCTAGTTTAATGTTTAATTTGACTGTAAACTTCAACTTGGATTGGCAATAAACAGCTTGAAGCTTTTTTTTTTGGAAGAATTGTTTTCTACTTGCTAAAGCGCTGCTTAATATTTCAAGATTGAGCTACCGATGATGCTCGTATTTCAAGGCATTGATTCAGAACACTCTCCATGGCCTTCGTCAGATGCCTTACCAGTGGCCAAGGGATGATTTCATTTCAACAAAACAAACCTGATATCATATTCATTCTTTCTTATCATTCGAGGTTTTCATGCTAAGGAGTTCTTTGTGAACACTTCACTCGTAACAATCCACCCAGACACGCTTTGTTGTATCTTCCTGTGTTCATTAAGCTGTTCATTAAAGGGTTGCTCAACCTATGTATGAGCCTACAGGCTGTGTGCACGTACTGTACATTAGTATGCTCTGGCAGTCGGGCAGCCTGTGTAGGTACATGCGCGCGTCCGCTCGCACACTGGGCCCATTATCCACGCTTTGCGGCACCCGGAGTGGGGATGCAGATTTGTTTTGGTCAAGGTTATTAAATGAAGAAATCAAGGTGAGATTGTCTCAATCCGCACACAAGGGCAATGGCTGTGGGGGGCGGAATCCGACTTCCAGCTGCTTCCCCTGAAATTCTAATTACAAAGCCCTCTTGCTTTATTTCCCTCCCAAAACCAGACAATGTAATTACATACAATCAATAGAACTTGGTTGGAGAACTTTCTCAGTAGGGACACATTACTGACTTTTAGGCATTTTCAGTGTGAAGGGTACCAAAATACAGAACCTTATTATTGTGCTACTGTTTGGAGGACCGAATGGGTGAAGTTGGATTGATTAGGCACATTAGCATTTTTAAAAATAAATTTTCTAAAATAAAAAGAATGTTAATGATTGTAAGAGTACTTTAGTTCTGATTGGCTGAACTAAGTTCTGTTATGAACTGTAAGTATGTTCTCTGGTCTGCCTTCTGACGGTCCCAAAGGCTGTTCCAGAATGTAGCGTTTCATGAAACAGCCACAAAACTGCATATTTTGGACACAACCTGTGTGTGTGTGTGTGTGTGTGTCTAAACAAATCACATTTACGAGCCACAGCTCCAATATAATGTGATTTTATTGCCCCGACAGTTGGAAAGCACAGTGAATATAGCACAGTAGAAAGAATAGAAACAGTAATGTAATGCTGTGGGTGTGCGTACTCTTGTGTGTATGTGTGTCTATTACACTTTTATAAAGTCAGCAGCTGCACAATGGCGCTTCATGCTATGTTGCACCCTCCTAATGGTAACCCTTTATGACCCTTTTAGCCCTTATTGATGACTTTACTATCACACACAGATACACCCCCCTTTCCCCCAGTAAAGGAACACATAACATACTGTAGCTACAGTAGCTACAGATTAAGTATCTGCAATAATACACTTTTAAGATGAGAATACTGGTTTAGACTACCCGCCTTTATTTTACATACACCATATATGGTTCCACTGAACTAAAATATTATGGTAATTTAGAATAGAAACTTACCAGAGCTGCGACATATGATCTGAAAAAAACAAACATACAGTTGTGCCTTAAAATATTATACTACTCACAGGCGTGCATTCTTTATCCTCTGCGAAAAACCAGTTGTTGCTGCTTACTGAGGATGTGTATTATACTGCCCCCACGTGGCCAAGCTGTGGACATCAGAAGGACCAGCCCCACTCCATTGAATTGAATGGAAAAAATGTGGCAAAATTGGATTAATTCTTCACATTCTGTTTATGTCATTACTGTATTTTTTTTATAGAGTAGAATTATGTAGGCTGTTATTTTTCTAAATTGAAAAAAAATATAACAAAAACTTGTTGACAATGAATAAATGTGAACACCTGCAATACAAAATAAGTAGGCATCATTGTAAATTTCACGTAAACCAAAGGAAATTCTAAGCACTGTTTGATCATTAATCTCATTAAATCTCAGTTTTAGTTAAATCTGGGGAGAGAATTATTTGCTAAACACTATTTCTATTTAAACAAATCTACAATATTGCTATAAGATGCTACATACCCAAATGTCGACAAGCACCCAGTGTTTTTTTTTTTCCATTTTGGGGTACTGACACTGCTGTGGCCATATTTTCTCTAAAAGTTAAAGTAGCAGTCTACTCTGGGAAATTTCCATTTCACAGCACACAAATCCATTTTTTTTTTAAAGCAAAACATTGAACTCCCATTATGAAATAGATCTGTTGTGCAAAGAAAATAGCGACATGAGGATAAACGCTGCAGTGTTCTTTCATGTTTTATAAAATTGCTGCACTTTGGATGCCTTCAGAAGCCGAAGCTCTCCTCTGATCGATTGAGATCTTGTCTTGTACTTTTACAGCCTTTGTTTATGTGCTTACATTGACCCGTACTTAAAGTATCACAGAGAAATAATGGGCTTTTGTTGTTGTTGTTCTTGTTGTTGTTGATGTGCTCCCCCTACAGTTGTGATTTGTAATTTAAGGCATTGTAATAAGTTCACATGGACTGCTGTAAATAGACACAGATATGGTCAATAGCAAAAGATAAGCCAAAGATTTTACATGCAGTAAACAGTAACTGTAAATACTAAACAATAAACCCAGTTTTTTTTTTTTTTACTACACAGAACTCAGCAAAGGCTGCCACAAATAGCAGGAAAAATAGCAAATTGATGCCCCCTTAAAAATAGCCGATTTGAATACTTAACCTTTAATTGATTTATTAACATTAGCAAACTTAGATCCCTCCTTCTGCAAAGAGGTGAGTTTTCTGTGAATAGCTAAAGTTAGGAGAGTAGCTAAGTGTATATTCAAACCTTGGATTTCCTGTGCCCCACTTTTCGTAAGAATAGTTTTTGTCAATTTTTAAAAATTGTTTGCCAAAATGTTGGCCATTTTCTAGTTGTTTTTTTTTACTACTCAGATGTGCCGCTGCCTTCGTGTTTGCTGTCTGGATTTTTGGTCACGTCATTTTGCTAGGAACAATTGAAGTATAGTCAGATTGTGCTGCGTTACAGGGTACACCACTTCCTTGAGTGAAAGGTTTTTTTTCTACGGTTTCTACGGATTGCTTACTGACTTAACTATGAAATGAACAGATTGGCTGTAGTAGAAATTTGTCACCAATAGAAAGACTAATATTATCATAGGGACCATGACTTGCATTATCTTACATCTTTATAATAGGTTCAATAAAAGTTAAAACTGATGTTTAATGACCATTCATTTATTTAATTTGTCATTTATATTTAGTTTGCATTAGTTTATTTATTTTAAATTAAAGCTAGTCACTATAAAATGTATATTTTGGTAATGTTTTAGGATGTCTGGAACAGATTAATCAGATTTACATTATTTCCAATGGGAAATATTGCTTTAGTTTTGGTATGGTTCGTTTCTGGCCAGTTGAAAACGCACTGTCCTGTCTCCGTTACGGCTTTGATACTACCTCAGAAGGCTGAAAACTTACTTTGTCCCCACATTTCATGTTGGTTCTGTTTGCACAGAGCAGCAAACACATAAAAAGTGGAAAATGCATTTTTTTTTTTATAGTGAGTGTAAAATGATATCCTGGATGGTCCAGCTATATTATAAAATTGTAAAATAGGACATCTAGAGTTGCCATGCCAATGGCAACGATTATATTATCCGTACAACAAACCGAACCATCAACATTATTTAAATGTTATTTGACTATCAATATGATACACAGTGATATATATTACAGGTCATAACAGAAGGTTTTCATCATAGTACTTATTTCATTGTTCACTGTGCATTTAAATATACATACGCAATATACCTGCCACTTTCTCTGCATATTCATCTCATTAGGAGAGGCAAGTAGGAAGTGGGCAAGGCATGCTCTATTATTTATTGAGGTGTAATTATCTATGGTGTCACCAGCAGGCAGAAATTTACTGTACAGGTCCTTGCTTCTATATCAGCAAAATGACTCCATAATGAAGTGACTCAACCTCTAGGCTGCTCTATTGTCCGGGTTTTGTTTTACACCGATTCACGACATTGGTGGAAACTTAACAATTGCTGAGGGTGGCTTGTATGGATTGGGTCTTAATAATATCAACATAGTGCTCAATATTAATAGAAAGTGCATGAGAATACTAATTATGATTGATTACGTGGAAATGGTCCCCTGAAGTGCTGAAGCAATTAGCTGATTGAACAATTAGTTGATCAACAGCAATATCTGCAGTTGCGGAAAAATATGCAGTTTGCCTACTTATGCAATAAATGTAAATGTCGTTTTTTTCCCGTGTTTCCGCCTGAACAGTTTTTTTTCATTATATTAGTTGTCAAACACACTGCCAGGGACAGTATTTCCAATACAGTATTTGGATTACACACGAGTAGGAAAATACCAGAAATACTTTTTAGTTGTCACTCATAATAGGGTAGACTGTAGTGTACTACTAGAGTGCCCAATGGTAAGGCACAACAACAGGGTACGCTAACATTAGCCCATGCGTTATTCAACAGGAGACTGAGGGCAACATGAAAAAGGATGATTACAGCAATACAGTATTTGGATTACACACGAGTAGGAAAATACCAGAAATACTTTTTAGTTGTCACTCATAATAGGGTAGACTGTAGTGTACTACTAGAGTGCCCAATGGTAAGGCACAACAACAGGGTACGCTAACATTAGCCCATGCGTTATTCAACAGGAGACTGAGGGCAACATGAAAAAGGATGATTACAGCAATACAGTATTTGGATTACACACGAGTAGGAAAATACCAGAAATACTTTTTAGTTGTCACTCATAATAGGGTAGACTGTAGTGTACTACTAGAGTGCCCAATGGTAAGGCACAACAACAGGGTACGCTAACATTAGCCCATGCGTTATTCAACAGGAGACTGAGGGCAACATGAAAAAGGATGATTACAGCAATACAGTATTTGGATTACACACGAGTAGGAAAATACCAGAAATACTTTTTAGTTGTCACTCATAATAGGGTAGACTGTAGTGTACTACTAGAGTGCCCAATGGTAAGGCACAACAACAGGGTACGCTAACATTAGCCCATGCGTTATTCAACAGGAGACTGAGGGCAACATGAAAAAGGATGATTACAGCAATACAGTATTTGGATTACACACGAGTAGGAAAATACCAGAAATACTTTTTAGTTGTCACTCATAATAGGGTAGACTGTAGTGTACTACTAGAGTGCCCAATGGTAAGGCACAACAACAGGGTACGCTAACATTAGCCCATGCGTTATTCAACAGGAGACTGAGGGCAACATGAAAAAGGATGATTACAGCAATACAGTATTTGGATTACACACGAGTAGGAAAATACCAGAAATACTTTTTAGTTGTCACTCATAATAGGGTAGACTGTAGTGTACTACTAGAGTGCCCAATGGTAAGGCACAACAACAGGGTACGCTAACATTAGCCCATGCGTTATTCAACAGGAGACTGAGGGCAACATGAAAAAGGATGATTACAGCAATACAGTATTTGGATTACACACGAGTAGGAAAATACCAGAAATACTTTTTAGTTGTCACTCATAATAGGGTAGACTGTAGTGTACTACTAGAGTGCCCAATGGTAAGGCACAACAACAGGGTACGCTAACATTAGCCCATGCGTTATTCAACAGGAGACTGAGGGCAACATGAAAAAGGATGATTACAGCAATACAGTATTTGGATTACACACGAGTAGGAAAATACCAGAAATACTTTTTAGTTGTCACTCATAATAGGGTAGACTGTAGTGTACTACTAGAGTGCCCAATGGTAAGGCACAACAACAGGGTACGCTAACATTAGCCCATGCGTTATTCAACAGGAGACTGAGGGCAACATGAAAAAGGATGATTACAGCAATACAGTATTTGGATTACACACGAGTAGGAAAATACCAGAAATACTTTTTAGTTGTCACTCATAATAGGGTAGACTGTAGTGTACTACTAGAGTGCCCAATGGTAAGGCACAACAACAGGGTACGCTAACATTAGCCCATGCGTTATTCAACAGGAGACTGAGGGCAACATGAAAAAGGATGATTACAGCAATACAGTATTTGGATTACACACGAGTAGGAAAATACCAGAAATACTTTTTAGTTGTCACTCATAATAGGGTAGACTGTAGTGTACTACTAGAGTGCCCAATGGTAAGGCACAACAACAGGGTACGCTAACATTAGCCCATGCGTTATTCAACAGGAGACTGAGGGCAACATGAAAAAGGATGATTACAGCAAACTGTGCCGTATAATACTAGTAGGAATACAGTCCACAGCATCAAAATGGAGACTGTAGAGCACTGTGGAATACAGATACAGTGGGGACGCTAATGTTAGCATCTTTTGCCAGTCATGTGTATTACTATTCACAAATGTTACAATAACATACCTGCAATGAGCAGTGATTTACATAATCCATATGGTAACTAAACAGGCTACAAGTAGTACCTCGTAGAACCTGGTTCTACCAATGGAAACGCATCAAAAGCCAGTGTCACCTCAAGTAAGTCCTGTGTAGTGGGAAAGGGGCATATTTAATCTGCATTAGTCGTGCGTACATTATACTGTTGTATTCACGGAATGAAAAAAAGACCAGCCAAAGCTCTGCTACAAAAGAGGATGAGGCGCAGACGGACCGGCCGACTTCCTCTGCCGGCGCAGGTCGTTCCGCCGTGCGTGCACGAGACAAGCGGCTTCGTCCGCGGCAGCGACGGAGGTCATTTACATATAAATGAATGTTGCCGATCACACGCCGCTGACCCCATTTATTCCAGCGGACAAGACAGGGATGGACGGACAGCGGAGACAAAATCGCTAGCGAGTAGCCAAATTACTCCAAATTACTGCATTTCCATCTCTACATCAGGCCTGTCAAGCAGTTTTCCCTCCTTCCCTTAGCTCGTCTTCCTCACCAACACTGGGGTGACTAATTGGCATGGGGGAATTTAAAGGGGTCTTGTCAGTGTCCAGGACGGGAAAGAAATGGGTAGCACGACTTGTGTCAAGATCAGGAGCGGAACTTTACATCACAGGGTAGAACAAGTCATTTATGTCTCAATCTCAACGGTCCAAAGACAAACCCTTGAGAGACCCCACATATCATGGCCATTCAATTTGATTAGCTTCGTATTTATTCTTTTTTTTAGGTAGTACTCGATGTAAGCAGTTTTGAGAACCACTACGCTAACCTCGTACCCTCTTCAGTGCAAACCCAAAAGTCCAACATGAATTCTGCTTCCCAATCTCCGACATGTCATTTTATATACGTTCACATGCCATCGGATTGTGAGAACGTCTCGATTCGATTGAGTATTATCCCTCTCGAGCACCTCAACATGCATGCAACCACTCGCATACGCGCACACACGCGATAGCTTTTAAGTATCACAGTAAGTCTTTACAGAGATTAATGCTACAGGGCTTCTGCATGATCCTAATGTGACAGTTGCGACCTTTTTTCAAGCTGCAACATGCACACTCTTCAAATAGACAATGCGGTTTTATTAAGCAACCCTCGTTGGGCAGCTGGGATTGTGCTTACAGCAGCTTTATTTAGCCGGTAAAATCAAGCGGCGTCTCCTCACGTACTTGTTTGCCTTGTTCACAGTTAGCCAAGCAGGCTTTCCTTACGAGTTCATTAGAGGAAGTGTGAGCGTGGGATCAAGAGTCAAAACATGTGTCTAATTACTGGAGATTGATGCATTCAGCAGACATCCTGGTGATCAGTGTTGCTTTTATTTGCTTAATGGCAGCACGGGGATCAGAGGCAGGCTGACCCTTGGTGATCATTAAGAGAATGAATGTGGGCACACGCGAGTCTAGTGCCACACTAGTGGACTTTCTATGATGATTTATTTGTGTGTGCATGTGTTGAATTTGCTTACATTGCGGAGGATCAAAATGAATAACCATCTGTATGGGACACAAATGAATTTCGTTAAATGCTTGCTTATGAACTCTATACCACTTTGTTCTACGCGAACCCCGACATAAAAAAGGCATTTGCCGGTTGTCAGGTGCAGGTGGCACTTTAACCATCAACCATAAAATCTAATTACGCTAATCAGACACCTAAAGAAAGTCATTTTTGGAAAACTGAAATTACATGCGCAGATAGAGTGAAATAGTGTTAGTCCTGAAGATATGACGTGAATATAATATCTATCTATCTATCTATCTATCTATCTATCTATCTATCTATCTATCTATCTATCTATCTATCTATCTATCTATCTATCTATCTATCTATCTATCTATCTATCTATCTATCTATGATAGCCACAGCATTTAGCTAGCTAGCTAGCTACAGTATCTATCTAGCTACAGTAGTTATCTAGCTTGCTAGCTAGCAACAGTATCTAGCTACAGTATTTGTCTATAGCTAGCTAACAACATTATCTAGCTACAGTATTTATATAGCTAGCTAGCTAGCTAACTAGCTACATAATTATTATTACTTATATTTTACTGAGCAGATTGGACAGATACTAACTCCAAATTGTAGTCTACAGCTTCAAGGGTAAATGAGGATCCCACTGTAGCTATATTGACCTAAAACAAGAGCTAAAATGTACAATCTAAAAAAGTCTGTGACATAAAAACACTTGAACACAAGGAGCACACTTTAATGCTAGAAACAAATAAATGCTGCTATATGTAACATTTGTCAACAAGCTTATCATTCTGTTGTTTTAATATTTGGAATTGTAATGTTGCCTCCATGATCTTGGTTCCTGCGCCACTGTCGGACGGTGATAAGCTAATGGCTGTTGTGCATTTTACTGTAGGCTACATTACTTTTCAGTCGTCATCTTTTCCATAATTTTAAGCCTTAGACCCTGCTCGATTTTGCTAACCTTTCATCTTGTTCGTGGACATTTTTGTCCAAATACAGATTGACTTTTTTTCCCTTCTTTTACTGAATAAAGTTTTTAACTAACACAAGTTCTTGTCATTAGTATAGCATAAATATTACTTTTTATTTTTTTACCCTTTAAATTTAAGCTTCTTTGCAAAGTGCACTGATTGGAAAAACAACCCCCCCAAAAATAAAATATAAATATTCTCAGTACCATCCTAACTGTGCACTAATTGTATAGCCCGCAAAGGGAACTTCTACTTCTTAAATTAAAATGTAGTTCTACTTCATCTCCACTTTCTCAAATCAAAATCGTATCGTTCGTTTGATCCACTGGATTGCAGGAAGCCTTTGACAGAAATAAACTAATACAGGTAATAGCTTTCAGCTGGTCCCATCATTATTCGCCACAGTGAGTCTCTCGCATGATCCGTTTGGCACAGATTTTGCATCTGATGCCCTTCCTGACACAATGACCTTGAGTGTAGCCCTTTCAAAAACTAAAAACATTATACACTGTATGTAATGAGTGTGAAACCCATTTTTACCCAAATCGTGGGATTCAATCTAGTGAATAGCAGGGAATCAAAACAATTCGTTTTCATGGGTATTAATTGGTCAAAAGTGAAGTATAATTTAATGTAATTTATTTATTTATTTAAATAAAGAACACAACGTAGACACTTTTGACCACCAAATATTGTCCAGACGATGAAGCTAGTGAGTGAATCCAATGTGTATTGTTAATGCTCCTTTCTATTGTGCATAAATGTTGCACGGGGTCGGCGAGTTTGGGTGAAGTCATGGAAAAAGCGTTTACAGCAATTTCATGGTAATTAATGAACATGCAGCTGCGATTCGCTGGCCATCGCTGTGCTGTCCCTCGGGGGGCCGACTTCCTATGTGACCAGTAAATGTCATGACTCATTAATACCGTCTTTTTTTTTTTTTTAATTCTCCTGCCCATACGCCCTATAAGTTGGCGACACTACATGGGCTTAGTTTTTTGTTATGAACACTTGTTGACAACACTAGTTGAATGGAAATTGACCAGAAAAAGGCTGGCTGCATGCAGATAATGCACTCTTGTTGGTTTTCAGTGTTTATTACATTATTATGGAAAATATTACAGTGGGATAAATATTTTGTGGGTTAAAAGTTGTTAACTTTGAGGTTTTATGTGTTTAGAATTGCATTAAGATCAAATGCTTCCACAGGCTGTATATGGCCCACAGCCCCAAGGCTGCTTTAAACGCATCTCTGCAAGCACAAAAGTTGTCAAAAGTTGAGTTTTTTTTTCTTTCGATATATATTTTTAGTCTGTCTTTTGCAGAAAGATGAGAGCGGAAAACTATCTGCTGGCTTTTGGGTGACACACACGCACAGAAGAGTACAGAACACATAGAGACTAATGTGGGAGTAAAATATGCAAAGGTCTAAATCCTCTCTTCATCTTCATCAGGAGCTCTTAAGACGCTGTGAGACATGTTTCCTCTGGTGGCCGTGATTTTCCCTGCACTCATCACTCACACGTACATCCGGGTGTATCTACAGTGTACTATTTATAGTGACTTAACAGCTGCCGTATAAGTGGAATATATGAAATGAGATTTTTTTTTTTTTTTTTTGCTCATTGCTACTCAGCACTGCAGTGGAAATATTGCAATTTACTTTCGAGTGGGAAGGAAGGAAGGAATTTAAAATGCAAAATGCAAGCAGGGAAGCCTATTCATCATGTTTAAGACAGAGGCTAAGATTTTAATGGAGCAGAGGATCTACACGGAGAGCAAGTACACTAAAGAGAGTCACACTGGCGCCTCGGTTGGATCATGCAATTAAGTTTACTTTGCGACTAATTACTCACGGCGAAACAATCTTGACGTTGTTATAACTGAAGTGCTCTCAGTTTGTGACGATGCACTCTAATTTTGTGGTTAAATTCTTTCATAATTCGCAACAAAATTAAGATGAATGAAAAAAAAAACTGGGCTTGCTCCTTTATATGCATCTTGACCAAAATGTAGTGGGATCAATATTGACTCTTGTGCCGCCCCTCCACAAATTGGTAATCCTGCTCAATAAAATTAAATTTTTTTTATGACATATAAAGTCAAATAACATGAATTACTATCAAATTTGTACTATTGAGCGCATCGGTATATAAGCCACAACCCACTAAATTCTTCCATCTTTGTGTGTGACCAAGGTAGAGTTAATTGATGTCAAGATGTAGATAAAGAAGTAGGAAAACCCTGGCAAAAGGTTTTTCATATATTTCATAGACCCCCATTTAAAACCCAACTTAAATATATTTTTTAAATAAACTAACTGTTCTAAAAGATTAAATAACGTAACGTAAGCACAGTTTGACCATTTAATAAAGTAATTCTTTCGGGTTCCACTAGATGGAGCCGATGTAACATTATGCGCTTGTAGCACACTTTGAGATTGACCGCCGTATTTAATATTGCTTTGACAGTTACAAGCTTAGTCATGTAACAAATTAAAATGATAAATCAAGGTACTCCTGCAGTTCAAACTTTTGTAATCTGATTTTTTTTCCTTCTTTGTGAAAGTGCTGCATTTTCTTCCAGCAGACATCCCACACAAACTGCAGACTAGTGTGAGAGCTTTCTCCTTCTTTTTCAACTGTCTGTCCCACCGTCCTATACCTCAGGCTCACCCCGAGCCGACCTGGCGATGTCGTGTCAGCAATGACATTGGGATTCTATTAGCAGGTTGTGCGAGGCCCTGGCCTCCTGCCCTGTGGTGAGACCTACCATTGATCTGTCATGGGAGATGGCTGCTCCACGCTCGCCCGCTCCCATAGGGCTCAATTTGAACCTTTCCAAAAAAGCAGGGCCGAAAGCCGCTGCTTGAAATCTACCTGAGGGAGCAAAGACAGAAAGTGGGGAGGGCCGGCGGTGGGGGGTGCGGGCTCAAGGTTAGACGTGTCACCGATGTGCAGATAAAGACGGCTCGCGGTGGTCGACACCGACGGTAATGGCCAGTGAAAAGTAAGGTTATTTGTTATTGATTCCCAATGAGGGAAATCAGTGGGTCTATATAGTGCTGTGCTGTGTGTGTACGTGTCACATGGTCGGCGAGGCATAAAGACAACCCTCTGAAGGACAGAAAAAAAGAAGACACGAAAGTCTCCTTCCCCAGCGGCTTCCCTCTCTCTTCCCTGCTACTTTGAATGATCTGTTTTCCCAGCCAGCCTCATTTGTATTTTTACTGAATTACGCCGGATCGGCAACCTGAACCCACTTAGGCATGTCACTTAGCGTTTGTTGAAGTTAGCCCAGACAGAACCCTCGTCAGGTTTCAGCTGTGGCTAAGTGGCCACTTGTCATGTTTATTTTTTCATTTTTGTCCCGATCGTCATGTGATGCCGATGTTTGATGTCGGAGAGGACAAACACGGCCCAAGTGTACATTTTAGTTTGTTTTGGTTTCTTGGTCAAGAATATATTTTTGTGGCATTGTTAGCTATAATAGTCAACACTAGGAAACTCAAATATTTGTCGTTGTAGTAAAAAAAATTCACGGGAGAGGAGAAATTTCATAGAATAGGTAAGAAACTTAAGCTGCCCCATGACCACAAAAATAAAATTGTTTACAGTTACTGTACTTTGAACCAGGGTTATGATGATTAATGAAAACTACCAAAATAAAATACAATTAAAAAAAACAATTTCAACATTAATGAAATAAAAACGATAACTGAAACTACATTTTACGTATATAAAACTAACTAAATCTAATCTAATTATAATAAAAATGTCATTTGTGTTCATACTTATCAATTAATTTCATACATGACCTTTCGGGGTTTATTTTAAATGTATTTATCCGATTTATTTCCCAAGTATATAAAAACACACAAGGAATTTGTTTTCACTGTCACAACCCAGCTGAGAAACACAAAAAACAACAATGACCAACAGAGGGAGGCAGAACGGGAAGCCTTGCAGTTCGCTAAATTAGCGCGCCAAGTTTCTTAGCTGGGAAAAAAAACAAAAGGCAAACTTGATGGAGGGATTTATTTTAGGGAATTGTAGTTTGCTTTACATTATGACACGATATTTGTAACGTTTTCTTTATATTGCACTAGAGAAACGCTTAATACAATTATAAAATAAAATAAAACTAAGACTGAAACCAATAAAAAAAAAACACTCTAAAAACTACATTCAACTTTAAGGAGGAGCTGTCCACTTCAAACTGCTAGCAAAATTTGATTATAGCCTCACTTGATTAGCCCACCTCAATAAATAAATAAATAAATAAATAATAATAATAAAAAGCCACACCCGTCATTAACATGAGCAAGTTCGTTTCTCAAGCATGACCATTCATAATGGCATGTGATTATGAAAGTGCACAGTTGTCATAAACAATCACAGAAAACGCTACCAAGCGTCAACAAAAAAGTTAGCATTAGCGCTGTAAACAAGTCGACCAGCCGTGGCTGCTACATTGGCAGTATGTCTTATTCATAATGCAATTTAACACTAATTCTTATCTCTTTGAAGCTTTCTATATGTATGTGTGTTTGCATATGTATGTATAATCAACAAAAAATCAAAAAGAGTTGTACTTGTCAAGCAGAAATGTTGCTAATTCCACGTAGCTCTATTCTCAGCTAACTGCTCTGCTCTTGTTTAATTTTCTGGTTATTTTTCTCCCGGGCTCAGTGGTTTCTTAAAAATGATGCCAGAGACACATGCGAAACATAAGACACCTCGTGACCACAAACATAGATCTGAACAAAATGAACATGCTGCTTCTCCAAGTCAAAACACATTATTAACTAATAGCATGTAGCAGCCCGCGCGGGTAAATTTCCATTTCATTACATAACTGTATTTCCACAATGCTTTTCAATCTGGAGGCGAAAAAAAGTGTTGTTCCGGAGGTATTTGAATAATGATGAATTAAAGGTGTTTACTTATACTTACTCAGCCATTTAGCCTTTTTTTTTTTTTTTTACCCCCACATAAAGCAACCCCAAGTAGCATTCTGGTATATGCGAATTAGTAGCATGACAGTACAAACAGAACAGAATGATTTAAATTGCCGCCACTGGCAATGCTGGGCTATGCGACGCTTCCTGGTGCCGCTCCATTTTTCTACATATGTAAATTCTCTCATGGAAGCATGATATACATTATAGATGAGGGCTCCCGTTCCACAGTCACGGCAGCCGATTATTATTTTTTTCTCCCCGTGAAACGCATCCGCCCACCACCACGGGCGCTGCCGCCCACTCCTCTCGCGTGCCACGGGGCCTCCCATCGGATCCCCGTTCATCCCTTTCATCCCTCGCCAGCCTCATGCCGGCCGTTCAGTCAAATCTTACATCTTCACTTTCAGCCTTTTTTGCGTTTATCACACCCAGCATCAACCCGAAAGTGCGAGGAACATGTGACCATGTGCTGAAGACCACTGCTCCCCCTCCCGCCTCTTCCACGGTGACACCCTTGGTTGATTTGTCTCCTCGGGTTCTGTATCGATTTAGTTTAAAACGAGGGAAAATACAAGAAGAATGGGCTGCCCGAGGAGACGTGAAATTAAAAAAAAGTGTAGAAAGTTGATGTGCTGGAAAGCGTGTGCGTTTTGAGTTCGTGTTACTTTCACACTTTACTCGAGAGTGTGTCTCATTCGGTGTCACGCCGCACTTCCTGCCTTCAAATGATTCCCTGCTTCGTTCAATTTGACTGGTGCGCAGCATAATCGATCCCCCCCATTAATTCTACTTAGCCGAGCTTCGCGGTACAAGCCCGGGCCGGGCTCGCCCGCCAAGGCCGGCGCAGCTGAATGGCTGACCTTTACGCGGCTCGGACCACCATTGATTTTCGGCAGGACTTATTTCATGAAGTGGGCTTTGGGACAGGAAGCACAGATGAAGATGAACTATGAGGCAAAATCACTTTCTTTGCCACTTTCCTCTCGTTTTATACAGTGCAACCTCCAAGTATCATTTTAAGTATGGCTGGACAATTAATTGAATTCAAATCGACATCACAATGAAGGTGAATGCAAAGGCTGCAATTTGGGGAAAGCAAAGTGCTTCATTTGAGTTGGTCGGTAGGCTTGATTTGTTTGCATAATTGTTGTAATCTGATTGATACATTTGTTTGGTTGAATTTTCTCAAGTTGATGAAGGGAGCGCATAAAAAACAAGTCAAAGGGATTGACTAAGTTAACAATTCTAATTTGTTTTATTTATTTATTTTAGTGCTGTCAAGTGATCAAATTCTTTAACTAATTAAAAGCATAATTTACCGCAATTAATTTCATTTTCTTACTTCTGCTTCTACTATATTCTACAAAGCTTGCAACAGATATTTACTTTTGGAATTCATGTAAAATCATCGAATAGAAAATATATGTTCAATCAAAGACTGTTGTAATAGTTTTCTTTCATCCTTGAATCGAATTCTTCTCCTGTAAAATACAGCTGTTGAGCAAAACAATGAAAATGAACACATTTACAGGCATCTTTTTTTCCTTATAAAAACAATTCTCAAAACTTTTCGCTTGCAAGTTTAGTTATGCCCACAAGCAGCACACTCCAGCAAAGCGCGGCTTATAGGCCGCAACAGGAAGCATATAAAACTGAGTTAAATTAGTTTTTTTTTTTTGGTACGATTTAAAGAATTTAAATTAATCTCCAGAGATAACGCTTTAATTTTGACAGCCCTTACTTATTTATTCACTTATTTATTTATTTATCATTTAAAAAGGGACAGTACATATTTATGAACATTTGTATGTAAATATTAGGGCTGTTGGATAGCACTTTTTTCCCATGCCGATACCACTCAACTCTGGTAGAGTCACCTATACCGATACCAAGTACTGATACCACTAGTACTTTTGATACATAAAACTTCTCCCCTTAAAAAACAATGACAGATGGCACAACAAACAATGACAACAACAAAAAAGATACAATTTCGGTTATTTGTTCAAAATCATTCAGCCAGATTTTAACATTAAACAATAAAAATAATTGAACCACTGTTCAAAATGGCACATTTTATGTCAAACTGTAAATGAAACAATTCACAGGTAAACCAAGAATTATATTACAATTTAGGAATTTAAGAATGTATATTACATTTTGACCTTTAATTGAACCCCAGCTTTCAATCCCTTATATATTGCTTGAATTTGTTACCATGACAACTAGGGGCGGAGCTATATTTGACCGCACTTCGAGGCCTGACTAAAAACGACAAGAAACTATCAATTCAGAAGCAAACGCAGTCCCCTCCAAAGACAGCATGGATTGTATTTTCCCTCTTGGAAGCACAACTTCACACAGCAATCAAGCACGTACTGCTTATCAGAAGCTAGCACTGTTAGCTAACGCATACATAATGCAGCTCTGCTTACCTTTTGATTTCAAATCAGAGGAGAAAGTTGTTTTTGATCTCCTGTTTCAGTGCCAGTGTCACATTGATCTGAACAATGTTGCCTGGATGAGTTGTTTGCGCTATCATAAACGTACCACTTTTCTTGACGACCGCTTTTACAATTTGTTTGATCCCACCTGCCCACATTTGCATGCACGTGCACCTTTTCCGAGCCTCTATGAAATCCAAAGATGTTACCTTACAGTGCCACGGAAACGCGTCTAATGCAGGCCAAGAGGAGGGAACGCAGACAAGTGACAGAAGAGGAGAGGGAGTCTGGCTGAACTTTGCATGAACTGGAGCTAAATCACGCTCACAAGCTTCCTACACATCTACCCCACCAGCCCCCCCCCCCCCCCCCTGTCCTTTTTTCCTGCCTCAGCTTTTATTATTTATTCATTTTAATGCTGCTCATCTGAACACATTCTTCTCACATTCACAACTTAAAGGCAACCTTAAAATCACACGCGGGGCATTTGAGGTTCATTCCTTTTTTGTCTTGATGTAAATATAGGCGTGTCGTTCGGCGAGGTCGTGATTGTTTTTCGCAATTCTTTGGGCTTCCGAGGGCAGTACCGGGAGCGCTAATGGCCTGTCTGCGCTCTCTTCTTTGTATTATTTTCTAACTGCAGCACGTGTGACACAGCAAGGCGTTCTCAACACAAGACACAATATCCCACTTGCATAAAAAGCCTGGAAGGTTGCACAGGTTCATTTGGACTTATATGAACTGCATAAGCAATTTTTAAGTACATTTTAAACACTATTACATGTCATAAAAGTGTAAACGTTCTTCATTGACAAACGTAATATGAACTAAATCTCATTTTAGCAAATACACATACATGAAATTCTAAGACTAAGTACACAAAGGTATGTGTACAATTCCATTCCAAGTACTAATACTAATATTTTTTTTATATACCACATAGCTTGTTTTAAATATACAAAGATTCAAATTAACTATTTACAACTAAACTAGTGACATTTCTCTTCATTACTAAACTGTCTGCCTGCTATCCAGGTAGCATTAAAAGAAAAAAGAAAAAGAAGAAGCACTCATTTCTAAACAATATGGAAAAAATTAAATAGCTAAATAAAGATGGAAATAAAAACTCATATAAAAATATTCGAAAATTAAATATTTTTTCATATAATTGGAAATAAAAACAACACAAATATATATTTAAATAATATATATTAATGCAAAAATAAAAAAGATTGGAAAAATTAAAAACTATATATAAAAATAATTAAATATCAACTGTCTGCCTTATAGAAAGCTGTTCAGGTCGCATTAAAAAAAAATAAGCACTCATTTCTAAACAATACAGAACTGCTTGATTGACTGATTTTATTGTGCTTGATAAATTAAATTCACAAAAATTCAAAGTGGCCCTTTGCTTTCTTCCATTGTTTTTTTTTTAAAGTATTTATTTATTTGTCTGTGGCCCTCTGACGAAAAAGTTTGGACACCCTTGGATGAAGATCAGCAACCACAACCTTATGCTGACCTTGTTATTACCCCAGCAAAGCACCTTATTCATAATGTATGGAGGACTAAAACTGCCAACATATAAATAAATAAATAGCTAAAAAAAAAAGCTGAAAAAAAAACCTGATATAAAAAATCTATTCAAAAATTAAATGAGAAAAAAATATATAATCGGAAATATAAACAACACAAATTTATATTTAAATACAAGTATTTATTTTTTTAAATATTAATTAATTGATATAATTGGAAATAAAAACACAAATATATATTTAAATACAAGTAAAAATGTATACAAAATTAAAAAAAATTGCAGAAATAAATAACTATATATAAAATAACTAAATATCAATTAATAATTAAAAACGCTCTGCTCATATTTAATTATTTTATGAGGCAAATTATGTATGCTATTAAATTGTAAAAGTATTGTTTTATTTATTATTATTATTATTATTATTATCATTATCAAAATTCTGGCTGTTGTGATTAAATGATCCAAAAAAAGACTAAAAGGAGGCAGGAAACTAAATACAACTAAACTGGCCGGACAATGAGAAACATCTGGAAAAGACACGAGGGAGCTGATTGGTAGACACAAGGAACAGGTGGACACAAAACCCTATCGAGACAGACATACGAATGAAACAAACCACGGGAAAACTAAATTTATTCAAAAGAAAAGTCCAAATATAGTTCGTGACACATAATATAGACATAACATAACATTTAAAATAACCCCCTCAAACCACATCTGCTCACCCCACCCCCAAATCCCTTCCCAATGAAATCTGCAACCCAAGGCAAGGCGTGGGAGTTGGCACAGACACTTGCAATGTGCTTTCTGCTCCACTGCCTCTTCTTCTCACTCGGTCACTATGATTGCGTTTGTGTGTGTGTGTGTGTGAATGTGTGTTTATTGCAGTGGCTGGCGGTGAGGGCACATGTTCTGATTTTGTCGGGGCCCTCGGGTTCAAGGTCGACGAGGCGAGAGATTTTAGGCCAATGTCAGGCTAAGAGCGGCTTGTCCTCTTCATTCGCTTTTCTCCATGTTTGGATGAAACCTAAGCAGGCTTTATAGTCGAGTGTGATGCAACCAGCTGAAGTCGCAGGTGCGTGTGTGTGTGTGTGTGCGCTCGCGCGCGCGTGTGTGTGTGGAGGGGCATTGATATGCCGGGAATGGAGCGATGAGCAGATGGACAGAGCAGGCTGGCCCAGTGTCGATCCTGTGAGCTCTGGCTCCCTCGTGCAATTCCCCCTTTTGATGGACATGCACGCGCGCACACACACACACACACACACAGTTTCCTGTAAGATAACAAATGGTTGACCATCTTATCATTAATAACCAGTGTGTCAATAGATAGTTATGTGTCACCAAATTTTGTGAGATGTCAGCAAGTATTTAAATGGATAATTGAAACTTTGGATGGATGGATGTTGCAGGAAAAGTTGGAGGTCAACCAGGCTGATAGAATGGATTGTACAACGAGGGGGCGTGGACTCATCTGGACTTCACAATTTTTGTCAAAATACGTTTTTTGTTCTTTTGTCTGTCTCCCTCTCTCCCCTCCCACCCCTTCAAACTCCCCGCAAAGTGAATCCAATGTGCTTGGCTGCCTCCATCTCTATCCTCCCCTCACCTCCTGGAGCGAGGCTGGGTTGTTAGTTTGGTGAGGGGTGATGGGCTTGGGAAGAAAAAAAAAAAAAAGTGCAAGTGTTGGCAAATTGCTTAGAGGCAATCATAGTGCATAAAACAAGGATGCCTAGCGGAGGTCCCGGGCCCGTTAACGAAATGTCAACGCGGCGTAGGTATGCCAAGAATTATGAGTCAGTGAGCAGGCAACACTTCTTGGCTTCTATCGGTCAGGGCAGCCGGCCGTAATCTGTCACAATCCTGGAGTTGCTGTGACAGCAGCAGCAGCATTCTGGGCTCAGCTCCTCAGACGGCAAAGGGAACATGCTGCTGAGAATGCGCACGCAGCCGCGTGTGGTTTTGTTGCATGAGTGCACATGCTTGAATGGTGGTGCAAAAAAAACAGGACAATGGCTGAAACCAGCACCCTGAAGTCACTTTTGAACTTTTCTTCCCCACCCTTTCATGAAATTGAAAATACGCAATACAGTACAGAAGACTGTTATAGATCAAACATTTTGGGATGCTACTTGACTTTTCACATGATGTTTTATGTATTCAAATCATTTGATCTCATATAAATCTTCCCAGGTAATATTTTTACTCATTCACTGCCATTGACGGCTATAGACGTCAAAAAAATCATTTGAACTATTTCCATTAGTTAAAATTTTTTCCCACTTTTGTTAACAAGAGTATGAAAACCTAGAATTGTATTTATTTATTGTACATTTAAAACAGATATCAAATTTATGATTAATCGTGAGTTAACTATTGTAGTCATGCGCTTAATTACAATTACAAAATTTTAATCGACTGACACCCCTAATTTTTAATAATCTTTTCTTTTTTTTTACCCAAAAAAAAGATTATTAAAAAAAATGTCTAGGGTTTCATACTCTTGTTAACAAAAGTGTAAAAAAAAAAAAAAGTTCAACTAATAGAAATAGTTCAAATGAATTTTTGACGTTTATGGCTGTCAATGGCAATGAATGAGTTAAGGAACATTTTAGCCATATATTCCGCCATGTATAGCACCATGAAAGCATCCAATACACGACAGAATTACTGTTTTGTCCCTTTTTCATACTTTCTAAATGCTATACTGTACAAAATTATTGTAAACTAGACAAAATGCAATTTCTGCAAAAATTGCGTGGAAATGCTGAAAAGCTGAACGCGTGCTTATGAAGTAAATTGAAAGAAAAATTACAAATTTATTCCTGTAGTTAAATGACAAATTAATAAAAAGAAAACTTGAACTGCAATCTGCTTAAAGCAATTACTATCTCCTTATTTGAAAACTCGACCGAAAAGTATTGGCACAAACATCCGAGTAGTACGCTACGTGTATTTCTCGTAAATTTCTGAGTTCTTTCTCTCGCAAATCTGTCACTTTATGAACTCGCAAATTTGCCACTTGACAAACTTGCAAATAAAAAAAAGTCTTTATAAAGTGGATAATTTGCGAGTTTTTTTTCTCTGAATATTGCCCCCACCCTCTAAAAAAAATATACACCGTCGTATGTAACAAACCCCCAAAAAATCTTCAAAAAATGCTGCTGAAAACTATATTTGTTATGAAAAACGGGGGGAAATTTGGGAGATTATTCCAGAAAACTGGCAAAAATCCAAAATATGAAATAATATTGAAAAATAAAAGAAAATCCATGATTATCCGAACCCGCGGGTGCCGAACTATGACAATGCAGGGATCGGCTGCAGGTTTAAGTTGTAATGTCACTAATTACCACTAGATGGCAGCGTGACAACGTGAGTCGGTCTGATAATTCTTTGCAGATTTAGAATGATGCGCAAGACAAGTACTCAAAATAATATCCATTTTTTAATGAATTTTTGGTCATTGCCCTTCCCTTCAGTTTACACAAAGCAAATCTGAGAGCAGCTCTCTTCATCCTTAATTGAGTCATCATGATAAGGGTTCAAGATCCCAGCCAAATGCACGTACAGTGTCGCGCTCGCATGTGTGATATTATACATCATTACGGCAGCTGCAACTCGCCGGCGGCCAGGCGGGGCCTAATCTTCAAAGCAAACATCAAGGAAGAAGCTGGATGGGAGGAAACATGTCGTCGTCAGTACGCGGGGGCACCTTGAAGCGCCGAAGCCTCGCGCAAGTCTACTTGTAATTCTGTCACGCAACATATCCAGCATTCCCATTACACCCCGCCCCGCGCTCACACCGGACCCTCGTTTGTGATGCATTCTGGGATTGGCATGAGGTTTTGCCACCGTGTCTGGGTCGCTCGTCGTCTTATCTCCAGGACGGTTTCTCACAAATCAACCGCTGAGCACATCAAACGGCGAGGGAGTGTATCAATGTGTGTGTGTGTGTGTGTGTGGGATGGCGGGCAGAGTCGTGAGCCCACCAAAAGCTTAAGCCTCCAGTGTGCCGTACAGATAAGATTCATTAGATAGGTCGGGAAATGCAAGCGGGGAGGCAGCGGCGGGCAAACCGGGAGAGTGCGGGAAGCGAGCGAGGAAAGGAGGGGAGGGCGCAAGATGGAGCTCGCTGCTGCTCCAGCATTTGTTGACACAGATTTACAATGAGTCTCCCACTGCTTCACGCATTACAGTAACACACCATGTCAATAGCTCTCTGGGCTGGCAGGGGGAAAAAGCAGTCGGGCCAAAAACGGCTTTTTTTTGGCACTAGCCCCTGATATCCAAAAAAGTGTGCAGATGGAGGGCATGACTGCCAACGGCGACATTGTGACAAGTCAAGCTTCTGTTGCTTACTTTGTAGTAGGACGTCATAGTAGTGGTAGTATTGCCAACCGATATATGCCAGATTTACAATAACTGGTTGCCAGCCAATTGCAGGGCACATTTGACCATTTTTGATTCTTCATATAACCAGGGATGTGATTTTTCCGCTAATTCGCGGAATTGCGCTTTTTTTCTGCTATAACAAAGACATTTGTGGTATGCTCTAATATGAGTTACTTTTCATTTGGTCATGATACAATTATTTGTTCATGAAATTTAAACTCTTCAACATTATTTATGTGTTAACTTAGTAATCACATTAGTTAGATATGATGATATTCTCAGTGATCGTTTTTAAAAGCAAAGGCAGTCCAATGTTTTTGAATGTGACTGATTTTGAGTTGACTAAAACTGCCATTTTATATGGGATAGTTCAATATACATTGAAAATTTATGCTGTTGTTTTGTCTATTTCTTTGTCATGTGAGTGCATTGAAAGTACTTAAAAACACTGAAAACCCATGAGCTCCGGGGGGCTATGCCCCCCTTGTCCCCCCACCAGGGCACCACCCTGGACCTAGCTGGGTGCCAGCGATCAAATCACATCCCTGTATAACCTAAGTCATGTTTTTTTGGAATGTAGCCGGAAGCCATAATGCGTGAAGAAAACCCCACGCAAACACGGGGAGAACGCGGAAACTCAAAACGGAAAGGCCAGAGCAGAGATTCAAATCAAGAAATTAGGGGTGTAAAAGACAGATTTGAATGAAAAAATTGTTGATGTAAGTGCAACCGACCAAAACTTATTAATTAGTATGAATCCGTTTGATGTTGCTGATGATTTGCCTTTTCTTGGAATTAAATTAACTTGAAAAGTTTTTGCTATGTGTAGCGCTTACATGCTACAAAAAGCTGCACATTTAATTTCATCATATTTGATAAATCTCTTTGAACGAAAGGCTTCAGTTCTTGTTCAAATGATTGGATAAAAAACCGAACCAAGGTTATTATCGTTAACGGAGACTAAATAAATAACTAAAAAAATAGCATTGAAAAAGCATTTTTGCCAGCAAAATAAAATTAAAATTAAGATGCTTTAAAAAAAACAACTACATAATGTGTTTCTAAAACAAACTAACATAAACTACCGGTGTAATTATCATGGAAATGTCCTTCGTTCGATATTAATTAATATCACACATGAGCATTCAGGATTCATTTTAAATATATTTAATTCAATATTGCTCTACATCCACACAAAAGAAGGGAGGTCAAACGATCATCTGAGAATTGTAGTTTCATTCATTCCACAAAATTCATTGACCTTGTTTTTATCTTAAACTTGACAAATACACGCTATATTGAAAAAAAAAAATTGCTAATACTAATAAAAACTAAACTAAATTGAAGCATTTAAAATAAAATAGCACTATTCGAAAACAAACCTGTTGAAAAATCCCAAACAATTGCAACCCTATCCAATTAGTGAGCCGTACCATATCAAATCGTAATTCCACCGAATTGACTGAATCGAGTCGTCACACTTTAAAATATCTAAACACCTCATGTCTCAAGATACCGTATCTATCGCTAATCCGCTACCCTATACTCGCTCATTAAAGTCATGATTACGGGATTAACGATCAAATAAAGATTCTTACAGTACCGCGCTAACGTCGTCACTTCGAATGTTGCTGGACCACACAAACTCAGGACGTCATGTACCATTTAACTCTTTGACTGCCAAAAACGTTAAATAACGTTTAGTAAAATCCTATGGAGGAGTGCCAAAGACGTTAAAAGACGTTTGTTTCAAAACAGAGGTGAAACTAACCATTTTCTATTGTTGATTACTGAAAAACTGAATAAGGTAGAAACAAACTTTTTTTTCTGATGAAAGATGAGAGTCTAATCTTTCATTTGGTAGTATGTGTGTTTCCATAGTCCAAACACATAATTTTCTATGGACCTTGAAAGATCAGTCAAAATGCTTAAAATCGGCTGGCACCCACGGCATCCCTTTTCTGAAAACGTCTGGCAGTCAAAGAGTTAAATGTGGCCTATTTTATTTTCTAATGAGGAGTAATAGACATTTATTTTTGCGATTCTAAAGAAGGTGGAAGCCAGTATTCACTTTGCATGTCTGTCTAACATACGGACACAAACGTATTGAACTTTCTGAAAAGATGTTTGTATGCGGACCCTAAAATAGATTTACATAGACGATTAAAGGCGGGCTGAAAAAGTGCAGTCAGCTAGCACAAACCCTGCAACACATCTTTAACATCCATTTCCAGCTTCTTCTCTCCCACTGCTTCTCTTTTTCTCCCCCTCACTACAGACGCAGTAGGACAGGATTTTGGCATTAGCTCAATCCCTCTATCTACCCCCCATCCTCCCCCTTCCCCTCATGATTGCACACTGTTTCTGTCACCCACACGGCACACTCGTCCACTGCACAAGTCATGTAGCGCTCTCGTCCGGCCGCTGCTCAAGAGCTTTTACTCCACAAGACACGAAGACATAATCAACCAGACAGCCGAGTGTGAGAGTGATGGAGCGGCAGGTTATGGCCGGATGCAGAGGCGAACGACCAGAAGCAGATAGAGAGAGAGATTTTTTTTTTTCATTTCATTATTATTTCCAGTTAATCAAACTACACAGAAAGCAGCAAAGCGTTCCACGACGAGAACCTTTTCCGAGACCCGTGACACGCTACTGTGTGTGCTGAGTCACGGGGTGCCACCTTCATGAAATCTTGATGAGAGCTGAGGTCTGCTGTCGCTGTAATGAGGACGGCGGCCGTCACACAGCTGGCCTCTTCGCTAGGGTGAAACCGCGATAATAATAGAGAGGGCTGCAGAGGAGATGGACTTCAGGATTCTTTCTTGAAATAACTTTTCGAAGACAAAACAAAAAAAAAAAGGACTGTTGACTATGTTCGTGGTTACTTTTACAGTGTCTGGGACCTGCCAACCCCAAATAACTTGGCACTAGAGCTACTAATAATATTACCAAAAAATATGGTATTTACTATTACAGAACAGCTTGGTGTCAAAATTTAAGTTCCCAAGTTGTTTGTACAGCATTTTCTCTTATTCAGACTTCAGTAATATTTTGGAACACAAAGCAAAGTGAGGAAGTATGTGTTCATATGCTCTTGATAGCTCGCAAGCTAACTAGCTAGTGGCTAGAGCCTCTCATTGTGCATAACTCGCAAGTTGGCTTTCTAGTGGTTGTTGTTTATTACTTACACTCTTACCAGCTGGTGGCTAGCACCCCTCGCGATACATAACTCACAAGCTAGCTAGCTAGTGGCTTGTGCCTGTCGTTGTCCATAACTCGCAAGTTAGCTCGCTAGTGGCTGCGCGCCTCTCGTTGTTTATTACTTGCAAGCATGCCAGCTGGTGGCTAGCGCCTCTTGTCGTGCATACTTCACAAGCTAGCTAGCTGGTGGCTAGCACCGCTTGTTGTGGCATGGATAGCCTTATGACCCCCCCCTATGAGATATATTCCAGCCACTGGAGTCTTTAAATTGATATATTTTCGTATCTCAAACAAGTAGGGGATGTGTAGGCAAAAGAAAAATGATAGACAAACATATTTTTGATTGACAGGTGAGTGAATCGTACTTGCTGCACATTTAGTGGACACGCCACAGTGTTTGAGGGGGGGGGGGGGGGGCAGCATTATTATTTTTTTCACTTGGCATTCTTCTTCTTCTTCTTCTTCTTCTTCTTCTTCTTCTTATTATTATTCAAATTTGACAGGGTTGTCAACAGCGCTCTTCTCTGTCCTAAGGCAAAGTAAGTTCATTTTCACTTTTACAGGGACTTTAAATCTTTCACCAGTAGAATAATGACTCATTTTACCTGACAAGTAAAATATTCAGCACTAGAACTAAATAACTTAACATACCTTCAAAACTAAATTATTTTAGCTGTCAGTTTTGCAACCAAAACACTGAATTTTATATATATATATATATATATATATATATATATATATATATATATATATATATATATATATACAGAATCAATTGAAACAAACTAAGGCAGAAGGACAAAGCCACAAAAGGATATGGATGTCGCTAAGGGCTAAAGAAGAATGAAATCTTTATTACACAAGTAAAGGGCAGAGTATAACTATAACACTGAAAGAAACAGTCTAAACTACACGTTTAGAAAGCCTGAGACGTACAAAAACAAAACAGGAACTTGGACGGTGTCATACGACAGAAGGCCTAATGGTCTTAATCAGGGATGCGGTTGTGCTAGCGGTAATGGCGCTACGGATCGCACATGTCTGCAATTTAGCGGTGGCCTTCTAATGCTAATCGTACTACAAGAAGCCATGTAACAGATGGATATCAACAGTTACGCTCCAAAAAGGAGCCATTCAGCGTTTGTAAATAGCAGCAACTACTCAAATAAAGTGACTCCATTTTTGTCATCAAAAGTGCCCTTTCCGGAACGTAATCTCTGCTTTGCAATCACCCCAGAGGATAATGATGAACTTTATGGTTTTCTTCCTTTCTTTCCATGGTGGCAACAGCATTATGGGATCGGCGGTGAACGCGGAAACCTGCAGGTGTCATTCCCAGTCAGCGATTCAAGTTCTAAATCCTGTTGGTTCTGATAGGAATCCCAAAGCTTATAGCTAGCCATCTCCTTTGCGATGACTGGCGCCGCTTATCACAAGCGCCACACTGCTGCCGCCAGCACATTTCTCAAACGTGGGATACATTTGGAATCGCACGGGAAGAGAAAACACGTAGTGTATACATGCTGCCATGATGTGCCACCAGTAAATGCTTTAAAGAAAGGGAATGCCAATGCGTCCATTAGACGCCGAGGCTTTGAAGAGAAGGAAAATGAATTCAAATAAAGTCAATTACATGTATTGTCTTTGAAGACAGAATTAAAGAAAATACTAATAATTTCACCTGAGCTACTATTATAATACAGCAGTCTGTCAAAACTAAAATGATTGTTGATTCACCAAAAAATGACATATTTAGAGTTGCTTTTATGTCTGCGTCTCTGCGACCTTCATAGCCCAAACAGTTTGGCACCAGGACTACTAATAATTTGACCAGTAATTTGACTATTATAGGTCAGTGGATGCAAAACTAAACTCAGGCTCTGCGTCTTTAACTCATTCACTGCCATTGACGGCTATAGACGTCAAAAATTCATTAGAACTAGTTCTATTAGTTTTTTCCACTTTTGTTAACAAGAGTATGAAAACCTAAAAAAAAAAGATTGTACATTTAGAACAGATATAAAATTTGTGATTAATCGCGAGTTAAATAGTGAAGTCATGCGATTAGTTATGAATAATTGTAATCGCCTGACGCCCCTAATTTTTAATATTCTTTTGTTCTTTTTTTAAAGTTTTAATCATCTTTTCTTTTCTTTTTTTTTAAAGAAAATAAAAGATGATTAAAACTTTTATTTTTAATTAATTAATTAAATTAATTTTTTAAATTCATTTTTAATATTCTTTTGTTCTTTTTAAAAAAAGTTTTAATCATCTTTTCTTTAAAAAAGAAGAAAATAAAAGATGATTAAAACTTTAAAAAAAATAATATTAAAAATTAGGGACGTCAAGCAATTAAGTTTTTTAATCATAATTAATCGCATGACTTCACTAGTTAACTCACGATTAATCATGAATTTTATATCCGTTCTAAATGTACAATAAATATTTTTTTCTAGGTTTTCATACTCTTGTTAACAAAATGTTAAACTAATAGAAATAGTTTAAATGAATTTTTGATGTCTATAGCCGTCAATGGCAGTGAATGAGTTAAAGGGGGGCACAGTATGAACCTGGAAACATTTTAGCAGTACTACATTACCAATAAATTAATCTTATGTGTGAGGTATTTCTGTATGTGTATTTTAGTACCATGGAACTTCAGAACCACAATGATTTTGCGGTCACACTCGAGTTATATGTATTAAATATTGGGTAAACTTCTGCAGTCTTTTACTTACTGTTACATTTCTTGAAAAAAAAAAGTCAATTATTTCATGACTCCATCCTACTGTACATGTCAGATTTATGAGAAGACAGTCACCCCTAAGCAGTATCTGGGATCAATGATTGGATGTATTAATTCTATCAGCAGCAAGGGCCCTGTCAGAAAGGGGCTGTTTATGCCCCCCGTTACCGAGCATCACAGCAACATAAGCTTTGATGGCCCACTAAATGCATTAATGATCCCAAGACAAGGATTACTCCGTATTAAACCTGAGTGAAAGCCAGCAGACATCATGCATATTGTATGGTTACTTTATTGCAAATACCGTAAGTAAGTGCCATCGACTTTTACCATGAGAAGTCGTTACACAACCCGAAACTTGCTTCACTGCCTTTTTTTTCCTCCTCTTTTTAATGACTTGTTGCAGTGGGAACGCAGCATTACAGTCATATTCCCATTTCAAATTGTCACATTTCCTTTTTGAACAAAGGCTTTGATTGTGATGGGCTTTGGTGATTCTCCCCCGTTGTCAGCCGATGTCTCGTCTCCTGTCTGATTAGTACTTCCAGCTGTCTCGTCCTTGTCAGCGTCGCCGTGTTCGCCGTGTTCGCCGTGTCCAGTCTTGCAAGCCGTCACGTCCTTCCCACCTGTGCCTCATCGTCTCGTCTTCATCGGTTTCTTTCGGGCTCTTTGGGTGCATCCCCCTCATCTTTTAGACCTTTTTATCCCAATGGAGAATTTCCCCTAAAATTACATGACATGAATGGCAATTTTCTATTCTTCTGAATTTCTAATTCTTGTTCATAAAATGGCCTATTGGCCGCCATCCCAAGTACCGATATTTTAAAATAAGGCTGGTATTGGACCGATCTCGCCCATTACTAGTAATGGTAATATGTTGACTTTGTGTGGTAGAACTTTGTTACATGTGACAGGAAGACTTGCAGCTCAGTTGAGAGGGGTGGATAAATCCATAGTTTTTATTTTTTTTTGCTGTATTATTATTTTTATTATTATTATTACATACAATGATGTTTCTATTCAGTACTGTATGGTTTTAACACTTCTCCATCTTGTTAAAAAAAATATAGTATAAATATATATAATCCAGTTATAGTTCTCAATTTACAAACACAATGGGTTCTGGGAGGTTGTTTGTAAAAAAAAAAAAAAAAAAAAAACTTAAAAAAAAAATCATTAAAATATGTAAAAAATAAAATAATAAACAACAAATTACAACAAAAACTAAATAATTATACACAGTAAAGACTTTCTTTACAGTACATAAATTAAATTAAAAAAATAATTAAATCCATTATCAGAACCATTTTTTTCCAGGTTATTTTAACAAAAGATTGAATCAAGGCAAATCTTGTTCCGTTTTTTTTCCTTTTTCTGAAAGGCAATTATGCTATTAGGCTAACTAAATGTACTATTCTAATCACAGATATGTAGACTTTTTGCAAATTGCAACCTAATTCTTGTAATACAGGAACTATTACTCCTTTGTCAAAAGGGGCTTTTTACCTAAACGCAGCCCATTTGTGGTATTTCAGCCACATAATTATCTGACCCTCCCGTCTTGAAACTCAAGTGGCGAGAACCCAACAGCGGATGAGCACATATTCCTGCCATGTGCACAGTACATTACGTACTGTTGGCCCAAGGTTTCCTAGCACACCCTTCATATAAAACAGCAGCACGCTAGCGCTAAGAGCTTTAATTCAACTGACTGGAGGCTTAACTGAGCAAATGAGGCGGCTCAATGAAGGCATATGGAGTTATAGATTTTCCAGAGGCAAGAAAGCAGCAGTAACTTGTGTGCCAAGAGAGAGTTTTAGCTCAAAACTTGAAACTAGACTTAGAACTCATTTGAAAATGTACAAGAACTGCTGTGTGAGTCATTAGCTTCCAAATGAGTCATTTTGCGTTTATGTCAACATGGCTATGACTCATCATGTCATTATATTGTTATATATTCCTTGTTTTTCAATGTAACAATGTGCTTGTGTATTTTTGTCTTGGCACGTAGCTTCAAAACTCCGGCTCACCAGCAACTCTAGGACTAGCGTGCCAGAAAATGGCTGCATGCATGTTTTTGTCCTGCCTTTCAAACCTCAAGGTTATCCTCATACACAGCCTTTATAGTCAACCCAAAGAATACAGAAAGAAACTTTTACTGTATCCTTGTTTGCACTGAGCAGCAATGTACAACTGCAGTGCAGCACCAACTGACTAAAACTAAACTAAAAAAAAAGGAAGTTGTAATGTAACATTTTTGCTTCACTAAATGCATTTTTCATAATGTTGACGATTGGAGTGTAATACTTTTTCGACCTGTATGGTTATACTGAATCAGGGTTGTTATATTTTTGAAATTTTCATTATAGTTAGTTTTTATTTTGAGTTTTTTTATTTATTTATTTAGTTTTCAGAGTGGTTCTGTTCGTTATTTTTAAAAATGCTTAATTTTAGTTAGTTTCAGTAGTTCTATTTATTTTCTTTTTTTTTTTATTGTGTATTACTTGTGCAAAATATTTAATAAAGACCATGCTAATTTGAAAAAAGTAACTCATTTCTTACCTAGCATTGCATTTCGGCTGAGTTAAATGAAAAAGCAAGCGAGCCGAGCCATTGGAGCTAAAAGTCAAGCACGCAAAATTGTCGCCTAGGCGCGACGTCATCTGAAGGTGCTTTTCTATTGGCCGCTGCTAGATGACGTCACTTCTGTGTGACACACTTTTAAACGTCCTTATTCCGGTTAAATAAATATACTTAAAATCACATTTAATATTCCCAAAGGCTTGCGCATTAAAATTAATTACGAAAACGAAGGACATTTTCACTATAATTATAACTAGTTTTAGTTCGTTTTGTAAACATAAAATGTAGTTTCAGTTAGTTTTCTTTTTCTTTTTTTAAATAATTTTTATTTTATTTTATTTTGTTAACAAAATAGTTTTTTATTTTTATTTTATTTTAGTTTTGTCGTTAGACTGATAAGTGTTTACCCTGATTGTGTTATTCTTCACAGAAAGTTGAAGATCAGCAAGAAAATGTGATAAGCAGACCAGTGTAATTAAATTAATTATTAAAACTATAATTACGGTGAAAATTGGCAATTAATTTAACACAGTACATGAGATTTTGGGGTTGAATTAAATTACAGTTCACATCGTTAAAAACATGGCACCTAATTTCTGCGTGTGCGTCTAATACTACCGTTTTTTTTTTTGTTTTTTTTTACCAAGCAAGTACAGGAGGCGACCAATCAGAAAGCGGCAAATAAGCCCTGTACCAGTCTCTTATCAGTGGCAGGCATAATCAGCATTGTGTGCATTTGTTAGCAGCTTGGCTATAACAGACGTCATTTATTTATGAAAGTCCCACTCTGTGGCTTTTGGTGGGGGGGGGGGCAAACCGAAACCGAAACCCATTGGTAATGGCAGTAAAGGACTATCATGCATTGCTTTCGGGCACATAAATAGGCCATTAAGCCGCTATGTTGGAGAGTGAACAGTAACTATCTTTCGAGCGAGCTGCCTCCCACACGCGGGCGCCCCGCGGAGACGGCTGAGATCATAGCGCGGCGACGGATTTGGCCTCCTCCATCATGCGTCTGAACAAAAAGTCAACCGGCTCCACCGAGGCGTCTTTTGTCCGTGTGACATTTCAAAAGGCGAATCCCAAGATTTACTGTGGATGCGATTCTTGTCTTGAGGATGTTTTTTTGCCGCGGTTCACAGGCGCTTTCTGTTGGCGTACAAGTGCGTTTGACACTGACGCGTTTGACGCCGAAATCTAGCCAACGTTAGTTATTTGGCTCTATGATGGGAAGGATGAACATATAGATCGGGAGGGGAGCTCAAAAGCGCAACCCTCGCAAGCATAACACCCTCCCTGTTTTCCTACAAAGACGTATCCACTGCTAGTTATTATTTACGACGGGTACATTTATGGAATAATTTCTGCAAGGGAAGGTTACTCTCTTCCTCAAGGTGAAAATGGATACGTTTAGCACTTAATGAATAAGGCCCGGGCTTCTCCCCCATATATCAGCATGTTATTAAGACATTTTAAAATCCCATTATGGTGTTTCTCCTTGAACATGTCATGCTTTTATTGGACTGCCCTGTCTTTAAATCTGACCTTTTTCTCAGCCCTGCTTGGAAACTTAACATGATGACAATCAGACAAAATATACACGGAAGGTACAAAATTGTGTCATATGCTTTGAACTGGGATTATTGTTTCAGAATTATAAGAAGCGGGGGTCTATGCATGAGCCTGGCATGCCTTTAGTACCACAAATGCCAATCTGTCTTTTCGCAGTCATCACAGTAACATTTAAAAAATGTTTAAGCCGACTTACAATAATGCCCATGTCAACAACTCACATCCGTAGTAATGGCTTGCTATTAAGGACACTTACGAGCCTGCAGTTTCTCGTTAATGTTTCTCTCTGCTTGTAACAAGGGGCGGCAAGGCAAAAGGATGTGTTTACACACAGCTCACAATGACATCAAAGCATTTGCGGTGACGTTTTTCAAACAAATATGCAAATGGGCCAATTAGCCACCAATTTTCCTCCTGTATGACAGTTCAGGGAAATCAAGTCTCCTTTTCCCTAATACTTTGTTGTCATTTATTTTGTCAAATGTAAATATATATTTTTGCACCCTATGTTTTGTAATGTTCCTGTAAACAGTTGTTGATAATTTTTATTTAAAAAAAAAGAAACAAGTTCCCTATTTCTATTGTGGCGGAGTGTTGCTCATATGCCATAGATGCTCTTCACTGCCCCCTATAGTTTGGGAGAATATTATACTTGGTTTCAAGTTTACAAATTAACACTAGGTAATGCATTAGTTTGTGCGACGGTGTAAGAATATGAGGTCCTGTGGCAGAAGAAAGCATGTACCACCGTATTTACATGTTTTTCATTTGATTTCGATTCGTGGCCAAGAAGTGTTTTTTTTATTTACTATTTTTTTTTTTATTTATGTTTTTAAGTATTTACTGTAAATATTGTGTACGTAATGCAATAACATTTACTTGGCTGCCACCAGCAAAAGCACTATTGATTCAATATCAGCTAGTTTTCTGTCTAAAGAAGGAAACATGACATCTAAAACAGTGTGCGGATTTAGGGCACCATGTCAACTCCCTCTGGTAGATACTAGATGCTCACTACAAAACTGGGATTGAAAATTGAGAATCTCTTCCAAATCATTAAATATTGCATTTTGTTTGATATCGTTGACTACAAGAATGATTTGTGACAAAGTGATAAATTGACAGTGCACAAATTATTCATAATTTAGTTACTGGTTTGGTCTGTAACGTTATGAAGGAAGGCAAAAATGTTGCGCAAAAATCATTTGTTTTATTTTGGATTAAAACAAAGATAATCAGGCCGCTTTCATGGAAGAGAAGTTGGTGAATATGTACTGTTGAGGAGCTCAAATTCTGAGCATTTGAAGAATTTTAAATTAAAAAAAGATATTTAAGCAATTCCGCCATTATCCCCAAAAATATTTATTACTTTGATAATCGATTAGTTGTTGACGGATTGATTGTCTCAGTTCACATTGTTGGCAAGGATAGCATTTAGATAGCATCACAGTCAAGGAAATGCTAGTTCTTAAACAACATCATTCTACGCATCTGTACTTCTACTTACGTGCAGCAAGTGAGTACTTTTTCCACCTTTGGTGACGGTTGGAACTTTTACTTATGTTGATCTCGTACAACAAAACAACTACTAAACTAAGTGCAATTTCTGCAGAAATTGCGTTGGAATGCTGAAAGCTGAATGCTAACAGCAGAATGCTAAGCTAAATGCTTATGAAGTAAATTGAAAGATAAATTATGTGAAAATTACAAAGTATTAATTGTAGTTTAAAGATAAATGAATACAAATAACACATGGACCCGGAAGGTGTGAATTTTTGAAGCAAGTTGAAATTTATATGGACTCAATAGCGCCACCTAGGCATGCAGTACCCTCCGTTAATTTTGATGGAAAAGTAAACCGAATGATATCCAATAGAAAAATGCAAAAACAAAAGTGGAACGAATGATATACAAGTGAGGAGAATGAAATGTGCCTAAAATAATAATAAAGAATCCTTTTCAGCATTCCCACAATGAAACATGCGGCAGGAGAACGTGTGAGAGGCCGACAGATTGACACAAAAGCCGTGGCGACGAAGGTGTCTAATCCAGGCAATGCCATTCTTATCGGGTCCAGTGGATTAGAGTGAGCCTCCTCAACATAGAATCCTTCCCAGCCAGACAGGCACTCTCTGGCGGCCCAAGGGCCCGCGATCGATAGGCCCCGATTGATCCTCCTCTTGCTCGTCCTGATGCGGGATTCACCTTTATTAGGGCTGCTTCTTCTCTTCCTCACTCAATCTCCCCCCTTCAACCTCTCACTAAGACTGCCTTTGCAGGCTCTCCAGGCAGCTTCAGTGGACAAACAAATAGTGTCAATGACACGTTGATCTGTATTCGAACAAAGTTATTAAAATGCACGACAGGATGTTAAAACCGTTGGATTGGACCAATAGCACTAACATTGTCTTTGCTTTTCTTTTTTGTACAGATGACTCGCCCCATTCAGGTGAAACCGGCCGACAGTGAGAGCCGTGGAGGTAAGCACCTACTTTTTGACCTCAGCAAGTTTTTTTTTGCTGTTTGTTTGATTGGGTGGGCAGAATTAGGCGGCCTTAAGATTGGTCATGCCTTTTTTGGAAAAGGAACATAGCATTCAGGTAGAAGATGTGACAGTGGTAACCAGTGGTTAGATCAAGCAGATTTTGATTTTAACCAAACTTGGTGTACTCGTTGATAGTGACGGCACAACACTAAATCTCACATTTGAGGTCAATGAGAGCAGGGATTTAAGAGCTACGGCCCGCTGAATGTTCACATTTTTTCATAAAAAGGGGCGTGGCCGTCTTGCTTTGAACCCTTCTATCTCCGGAATTGTTGGGTCAAGCTTCAAGTCAAAATTTGCTTGGTTAAAATGTTTAGATTTTTTTGACCCATATTTGTTCTTCCGCTCTATTTAGTTGTCAATATTGTTAAAATAGTCCATTTTATTTAGTTTTTAAGTCTGCCTTCACCTGCCCTGAACAGCAAGATATAGCAGTATGTGGAATTATTTCACAATGTGCTTGTACAAATATAGGCTGTTGTTGTGTAAATTGGTGTTGATACTTTGGTGCCTAATTAGGATTATTCGGCCTTGGCGAAGTTTAGTCTACTGTTTGACATTCAAGTTATTGGCACATTTTCGGCATCTGGGCTAATTCCTTTCACACTTTCCCTCTGATCTAGTCTGCTCCCATAGGACAATTTTTGTGTTTACTTAATCTGATTTGAAGTGTGTTATATTTTAACTCAGTCCTTATCTACTAAATTGAAAAGACCAAAAAAAAAAAGCATCAACATCCATATTTAACACAAGCCAAAATGGAATCCATGTAATCTTTCTTTGGGTGCTTGTTTCATACATTTATAACAGAAAATGTCCCTTTTTTGGGGTTAGTAATGCATGAAAACCCACTGAGATCCACATCGCGCTCGCGCCCCGCAATGAGGTCGTAAAGAATTAAAGAGTCTGTCTTATTGCGGCGATGTGAGGCTGCGATGGGCTTTTCCTGTTGACCGACCCTCTCTTCCTGTTCCCTATGCCAAGTGAATTATTATCGTCGTGCTGTGAATTAGATGGTGATTACGCTCAATAGTGGAGTTATGGCCGTGCAAGGTGCCCAGTTTAAAACCCTTGCGCCTCTCAGGTTGTGTGTGTGTGCCTTCGAAAACATGAGCGTAAACAGCGCAGAGGGAGGAGGTTTTGGAGGAGGGGGTTGGGGGGGGGGGGGGTGCATACAGCTTGGCAAACAATCAATAAATTTGCAGGGCGCTCGCCAAGATCCTCATTACTCGGGCTTAATTCTGTCGCCTTTGATCGCTCCTGTTTTTGGAGGAATGTATTTACTCCCAGGCGCGCATATATGTTAATGGAATGAGGAGGCGTCCTTCAAGAAGTTGAGAAACATTGCTGTTTTGTTTGCCCCCCCACGCCCCCCCTTGCATACATCTCTTGAACATAACAGTCTTCTTTTGTTGTTTTAAAAAAAGGAACAATGTTTTTGAGGCAGCGAGAGAGAAAGCGAGAGAGAAGTTTGCAGGTGAAAAAGAGGCGGGATAGAAATGCACGAGCGATGCCAAAGCGCATACGGCTGCCGCGTTGCACTTCTGAGGCTTTACCTCAAAACCTCTGCCGATTTGGTGTGAATTAGGATGGCTGGCCACTTGGCTGCCTGTCAAACAAGGCTTCAAAGGACAGGACAACCCGGTAGAGAGTTGTTGGGAAGGCCAATAAATCTCACAGAGAAACTGCCTCCGTTGCTTCCTTGCTTCCTTACCTTCACTCACCGTGTAATAGGAGTGATTAGACAAGCCAAAGATTGATGTCCCCTATAGCTCCATCGATTTAGCCATTGTGCTGCTGTGTGTCCACATTAACAATGACACTCAGCTGCCTCTTTACTTGCTCGCGAGCGGCCGCTTTGAGAGTTCCCATGACGCGACGGTCAGTCAGTGCGGTGTCCACTTACTGACCGGCCTGAAGACCCCGCTGAGGAAGGAACGAGCGCCGGGGGCAGACCTGAGGGTTGCATATCATCTTAAATGAACAAGTCAGAGTGGCGCCGCAGGGACCATCAACTGTAATGAGCCACGGACTGCCGAAATGGCCCAAATCCTGACTTGGGTACTTTCTGACATCGTGGAAGGATTCCGAGGGTCTAGTTGGAAAGCTCACCTCTAAAAATGTAGGAGTGGAAAGTGTCTTTGTATGGCCTTTGGTTAGTATGGATCCATGGCCTGCCTTTTTTCAAAAGGCTTTTCCGATAGTAACTAACAGTGGAGATCTAAAATGAGCAAAATCCAAACTTTTATACTTCCCAATATTGTAGAAGGATGCAGGTTGTATAGTATGAAAATTCATCCCTGAATATGTTGGGGTGGAAATTCTCCTCAAAAGTTATATCTAACGGTACACTTCAAAACAGACCCAACTTTTTGGGGCATAAAATTGTGTCGGTCCCTTTTTTTTTTTTTTACTCAAATTGGGTTATTTTTTACCCAACTGTTTTAGGCTGTAGAGTGTATGTATATTATGCATCACTCTTGGGTTGAAACTGGACAGATGCACTACAGTCAATTTGACCCAACTTTCTCACATTTTTGGGTTTGTTTTTTTACAAACGGACTCAATCTTCTTTGGTTGTTTTTATACCAAATGATCCAATTGTTGGGGTTATTTTGTGCAAAGCAACCCAGAAAGTTGAATCAAATTGACCCAGTAGTGGATTGGCCCAACAACTGTTTTTAGAGTGTTAAGGATCCGTGGACATCCAAAGAGGCAAAGCTCATGCGCTCCTATAAATGTGGGGTTGTAAGTATAATTTATGCTTGTATGGCATTCCATCTAAATATTTTTTGTAACTGTAAGGGACAAAATCAACCCTCTGACACTTTCCCGACATGGAAAGATGCAGACTGTGACACACGTTGGTTTTATTCACTTTCCAGTCTTGTGCTCAATTGCTTATACGGAAGTAGCACTTCTGTGTCGACCAATCACCGGACCGCATTTTGTCAAGATCCACCATACTTAAGTGAACAACACCGATCATCATCGAGATCATAGAAATCCGATCACAATATTTTACCATTGATGCTGATGTCACAACATTAAAAGAACATCACTTGCGTGTGACTTCCTTGTTGTAGTTTTTGAGATCGGTCTTGGTCTTGAAACGGCTCTCGACCTCCAAAAGTCTTAGTCCTGTTTTTGTCTGGACTTCCAAAAGTCTTGATATTGTCTTATTCTCGACCTCCAAAAGTTTTGGCCTTGTCTCAGTCTCAATATTCTGTAGTTGATAATGTTTTGGTTTTGGTTAGCGTGGCCATGACTACCCTGCAGAAGCTTATGCTTATGTGAGACTGTCGATACTCCTCATGGCCTACTTTAGGATGCCTTAGCCTTGCTGTTCAAAAGTATGTAGATGTGTTTTTTTCGCTATAAGCTAGTCTTTTCTTAGAGGTCAGGAGGCAAAAAATGACCTGTAAAGACAGATCCTCGTCGGATTTTTGTGTGTGTGATTTGATTCTATCGGCTTTCAGTTAGCAGCATTTTCTGACACTAAGGAAGTGCTGAATTAATTACATCCTATGTGCACTTGAGGGTGAGACACCAGGGATCGAAGCCGTCTGGCCTCCTCTCCATGGGCCACTCTTCTGGTCCAATAGGGGCCAACTATTCCTCAGTGCATCACGTTATACTAATTAGTGCCATAATCTCATTAAGGGGAGGAAAGTTGAGAGCACCTTCATTAGGGAAGACCTTTCCACTGTGCTTTTTATACCTGCTGGACTTCGGCTCCTCCAGGACGTCTCAGAAGCCAGACCACACAGGCCATAAGGCTTCTCCGCTTAGCGATGCATTTAAAAGTGAACCAGCCTGTCGTCAGGCATCAAATAGAACCAACAATACGTGCTTAGGATGAAAGCAAAACTCTTTCAACAAAGTCCCCTTAATATTTCATCGCCCCAAGACATTTAATTCAAACAGAGCTGTTTTCATTCTGGGGGATCCCCCTGGCTTCCCCTTAATCTGACACCAAAAAACAAACTGGTGAACCGCGTAGCGCTACACAGACGCCTCAGAGTGCGCTGTCTCCTACAAAATCAAAGGGAAAATGTACGCTAGAGTAAATTCATCCAAACACTCTGTCAGCCCCTGCTGCTGCTTAACAAAGACACACTGTGAAATGAATATTAATGGCCAATCACCTACCTAATCTAGCAGAACAACAGACGTTTCACATTGAGCCGCCATCGTTGCATGCGTCGCCGCCACCAATGACACGAACCATCGAGGGGCGCTGTTGTTTTGTGGGTGGGGTGAGTTAGAGTGGGAGTGCTGCAAGGAGGCAAGAGGGACCTGCCTCACCCGTTTTCTCCTCAGATGGACATGAACTAGATTGATTTTCCATCACACGTGGCACTGACGACCGGCACTGACTGCTGCTGATATTTCAGTTTTGAAAGGCTGTTCAGAGCCTCCTCAGAGAGATCGGCGTCCGCACCCTCGAGAAATCAGCTTCAGCCGCTTTGATTTCCCCCTAAACGCTCTGCTCTCCACCATCACTATCCCACCCCGTCCTTGCATCGAGACCTTTTGATTAGATTGTCTTGTTTTCACATCTTGTTTTAGTCCAGTCAGTTTCTCTTATCTTGCAAATGACGATTAGATGATCATGTTTTGTGGTCAAAATGTGACAGATAATGGTGACCACAGTCAGAAAATGAGTAAAAGAAGCCAGCAGTGTGTGTCTCACTTGCCTCATGTGAAATACAAAGCGCAAGTGCTCATTAAAACTTCTCATGTATTTGTTGTACCAACAGCCCCTGAGAGTTTTAAGATGAAAGTATAGGGGTACACCAATGTTTTGTGGAAAACACTACTTCACTTTTATATTTTTATGCAGGATCGTGAGTGATCGGCGGTAACAATGAATACACAGAGACTGATATACTGTGCTAGAATAATGGTGCCTTTTATTCCCCGCAAACAGCAATCAACACACTTCAACGCTAAGCAGCATAATATGATCATCATCAGCGCTTACCTTGACACTAGACGGTCCGGGTAGAACAAGCTGCAAAACGGCTGGGCAATGGTACGTATTCCACAGCTGACTCTGCCCGGACCGTGTGCCGCTCCGTCTTTTATTCGTTAACAAAAAGTTGTGAGCGTGAGAAACCTAGCTGGCCAAGCCCTCTCCCAGGCACCCTCGAAAACATGTTTGCGAAGCAGGGAGGACTGTAGTATAAACAAGGCATTCACTCCCAGGCTGATTCCGCCCTTTGTTTACAAATTGTTGGGCACCTGGATTCGTACAACAGTTCAGGACAACAACATATCCTTATATAAGAGGTTACATGAGGACATATCAAACCATGGTTATTTTCCCTTCAACCAATCACAATTTTCCGGCCGATCACCGATCCCCGATCTTTTAAAAAGCCGATCCCGATTTTTTATTTTTTTTATAACAGGCAGCATACACCTTCAGTGTTCCAATCTTGTTTTGTTAGAAAACATTGAACAATACCTGTGAAATAATACAAACATGTTGTTTTATCTGTGCATGAAGTAGTTCTATCAAATAAAAATGAAAATCCTCTTAGTCATCTCAGCAGAACAGGACAGTGGCTGACTTTTTCAGACCTCTGAGGAGGGAGATGAGATTTGTGGACAAGAACGGTTTATTTTTAAGAGATCGGCCGATTCCCCAAAATCAAGGAAATAGGCGCCGATAAATCGGCCGGCCATTCGATCGGTGCACCCCCATTAAAGGTTTGTAAAAAAAGTTTACAAGTACGCATAGCCAGTTTGACCAGGTCAGATCAGAAACTGGGCCTGGAAGAGTACAGATACACGTGTTTCTCAAATTTACCAAATGCACAAAATCATGTGTCAGCAATTTGGTAAAGAAAACTTCCTGGAAATTAACCTTTTTTTCCTGTGTGGAAGAGCAGCACACATTTAGAAAACCCACAAAGGCAGTAGGAGAACTTTCAACCAGCACACAGAAAGGCCCAAAATTTAAAGGGGTTCAAAACGGAACGGAATTGTGTTGTTGCTGTGGACTGTCATGAGTCGGATGTCCTCAAGAGTCTTAGGGTTGTTCTTACAAAGTATAATTAAATGTCTTCATAGGATTTCTGGCTGAGCAAATGTGTCACGATTATCAGTTGATCAGAAGAGGTAAAACAAAAACAAACAAAAAAACAATAAATTGTGACCTTTAAAGGTGCATGTATTAACTTTTGTCCACTGTTAAGATGTCTTGAAAATCACTCACCAATACCCATAGAGAAATTAAACTGAAGTTATAATAATAAGAAAAAAACGTTTAGATGATATTCCTTGACCATTTGGACAAGTGTGTGAGAATTGCTACAGATTGAACACTGTATGTATAAAGGATCTGCAGCTACTGTTTTGACCATTTATCCCAACTTCCTTGGCTATATTTTGTGTGAAATCATTAGGCGTATTTGTTTTGACATTGTGAAAATTACATTTTAAGGTAATCTGGATTTTGCGCAGTCAAGATAAGGAACAAATACAGTAACTATCAACCTGATGTTGAACCTCAGCTACTTTTCACCGTCTTTCATGATTGGTCAGATGTCCTCAGGAGTCTTAGGGATGGAAGAGAATGATGATTCTTGACAGTCTTGACTGTTTGAAAATTGCCACAAGTAGCAGACTACAAGAACTGAAGTTACCATTGAGCTTGGTTTCTATCTTTTATATTGAATCATTTGGTCTCTTTTTCAAGGCATAGAAAAAGTAGTTTGTGACCTGACATTGAACCTCATCCATCTTTCCCCAAAAATGTTGCTTCAGATTTCTTACGGATCACTGTTTAGAATGATGATCGTTGACAGTCTGGGGGGAAAAAAGTCCACTAGTTACTATATATGCGGTTCATCCTCATCCAGACAAGAAATATACCGGCTGAATATCAGCTATCTTTCTACTCCGTCTTTCTCATATATAATTCAAAATAATCAAGATTTAAGCCAAAGGATGGTTCAATGAGGAGAGAGGAGGAGCATGGTCTCTGTCAGCTGAGGCTCAGTTGGTTTTCCAGCAGGCTTGCTGAGGACAGCCGGAGCCGCGGCCTGGATTAGAAACAGGTGCTGGCATTATCGAGACATGCCTGCCACCCACTCAGCCGCCCACACAAACAGGAAAACGTATCGTACATCTCAGATGGAGGGTGGTTGCATTACACAGTAATGTAATCGTGTTCAGTATCAGGAATGTATTGTGAATAATACAGACTAGTATCTGTGTTAAGTTTTGTAAGCCAATGAGCAGCGTTCTATTGTGTTTGTGTGTTTACCCCAACTGAAGGACAACGAATTGTTTTGTTTCTCTCGAGTGCACTGAGATGTGACGGAAGAACGAGCGGGAGAAGCAGAGCGGGATCCAATAAGTTAAAATGTAGAGCGAGTACAAGGGGGGGCTGGGGAGGAAAAAAAGGAGCCTCTAGATTGAGAGAGCACCAGGCTACATGCTCGATTGCTGTTCAGCGCTCTGTTTTTTGATGATGAATTTATCTGGCATAAAAGACAACAGAGTGGTCCATGTATTAAACATCAGTGGTGTTCTCCTTTCTTAGAGAGACAAAGCTCAGTAATGAAGCAGGCAGGAAGGCCTCTAAGCTCCACTGATCTCCCCACCGGTGGAGAGGCAGAGGGATGGCTGGAAGAAAAAAGAAAGAATGACAAAAAAGACAGATTGGCGAGAGTAGAGAGGCGAAGGAGGAGAATTTGTTCCGAGACATTGAGATTGAGAAAGATGGAGAGCAAAATAAAGCGAAGAAAAGTGTGGCTGAAACACCAACCGAGGAGGTGGGGTGGTAGGCGGGGGAGGGGGGGCAAAAAGCAAAATGCTGAACAGGAGTTCTTCTCCCTTTGGACACAAGAAAACTATAGATTACCAGTCACAATGTGCTTGGCTGGGCACAAATGGAGAGATTCCAAATAACAGGGAGCATGTTCAGAGGTTGTCAGGATCAGGCCGAGCTAATCCTAATGCCAAGGCAGGCGGCGGACCCTTCGTCCAAATCCCCTCTGATACTGATACACAGAAACAATAGTCAAACAGGACCGGAGAAGTCTGATAACTCCAACGAACAGTCCCAGGATGTTCAGCTCATTTAATCTCTTTCTCCACTTGACACTTTGTCACTGATTTACTCGTTTATTGACTCATTTCCATTGCCAAAATCAGGTCCTGATCTACGGCATACATTTTGTAGTACCTTGTTGGTTGGGGTTTCCTAGAGGGCTTCATGGATGATATAAACCACTGCCACAAGAACGGACAGAAATAAGAACGTAAACAAGCTTGCTGACGTTAGCTTACCCTGTCAACTCCAGGTCTGGATTCAGCATTGTTATAATCCACAGTCTCCATTTTGCATCTGTTTTCCGGCTGCTGTCAGACCTCTCTCAAATAAAATGACTTAGTCGGATCCTTTAATTTGATTATACTAATTTAGGTAGCATAATAACAACATATAAACCAGATCTTTTGCGAGGGCGGTATACACGTATACCCTGAATTATAAGGACATTAGTGCAAGTGGTTACATCAAAATGAGTGGCATAAGTAGTAAATCCCAGCACTTAATGTTTTTACTCGGAGTCTGGTATTTGTACTAGCGAGCAAACTTGTCTTGCTGTCTTGTCTTAATCACTCTTCTATTGGTTTTAGGGCGCATTCGGAAAGTCCGTGCACTACACTAAGAGTATGTTCGAGAGGCAAAGAGTACTCAACTCCCATTAATTTACGAACACACCAGTGTGTTGTGTTAGCAAGACTACTACAGTAATTTCTGGACTATAAGCGGCTACTTTTTTCACTTGCATTCGACCCTGCAACCAATACAAAGGTGCGGCTTATCCATCAGATCAAAAGGGAAGGAAGCGCAAGAGCGTCAGGCAGAGCAAAACAAACCAAGTGAGCCCAAATACAGTAGGAGAGACAGAACGAGAGCGATTTACGGCTTCATTATGGAAAAGTAGTGGGAACCCGGTGCAGTAACATTAAAACACCTGCGGCTTACAGTCGGGTGCGGCTTATATATGCAACAAACTCCAGTATTCCCCCAAATTTAGCTAGTGCGGCTTATAGTCGGGTGCACCTTATAGTCCAGAAATGGCTGTACTTGTGTTTTTTGTGGTGACAGTGGCTGTTGCGTAAATGCACAAAAATGTCAATGTTAGCTACCCTAACCACTACCTTAAGAAAAGCCCCAGACATAGCGCCACTAAACCACAAATTCCGAAAAACTTACCAATTTGAGAAGTATCCACAATACACAATTGGTGAATAACGTTTATATCCCCCGTTAGGCCACAACCCTCGCATCTCGTTCATACAATTTCCGTCTGTGTCCAAAGTCGTAGCGCCTATTGCTCGCACCAGCGCTCCATTTTTAGTGGACTCTGAATTTCAGCATTTGGCTAGCAAACGTATATTGTTTGAGAGTCTTTCATTTTTTTGGGAGTTACTGCTTGTCTAAAATAACGATCGAGCAATGAGACAATTCTCCAGTTAGCGCATATGCAGACTTGTGTGCACTACCTCCCAGTCACTTTATTTCAAGGCGTAATGCTGTAAGACGGACAAGGTTGTTTTTAAATGTTAAGCACGTTCTATTCATTGGCTTCTAAAGTCATTCGGCTTGTAAACAAATGCACATTTACCATTTTACGTTCTTATTTACCACATTGGCTTTAAAGTAAATTGCACTTTACATCTGTAGCTAAAGCCCTGGAGGTAGTGAAAAACTTTAGGCTATAAGAGAAGTCATTTGAGTTAAAGTAAAGTTGCAAGTCTTTCATGTGTCTTGCCGAGGAGGGGAGGGGTGGTGGTGGTAGGGGGCTGGGGGGGTGTTAGTGCAGGTGAAGTACTGTAGATGTAAAATCAGGAGAGCAGCAGACAGAGCGGCCGGGATGATGAAATCATTTCTGCAGGGATGTGCGTTGCTCCCGAGGCTAAGATTGTGCTGAGGCTGTAAGAGTTATGCAGAGTCAGTGGAAGGAGTCGCGCGCGATTCGCTAATACACCGGCGAGGTGGAGATCAATTAGCCTTATCTAACAAACTACTAATGATAATGCCAACGCTAAACTTGCTGACACGGCCAAGAACAACAAGAGAAAGCAGAGTGATGATGTCATGAGTTTAGTAAGTGGCTCGGTGCAGTATTCTGTACTTTTTTCCTTTATTGTTTTCTCTCTCAAGCCAATACAGGGAAACATCCATAGTGGAGCAAAGTCTGCTCGGTGATGCCAGTTGACTTCCAAGTTGAGGAAATAATGTATCGTGAATTCCTTTGTAGTAGGGCACCATTATTAACTTTACAGGCAATGTTTGAAGAAACATTTTATTATATAATAAACCTAATTAAAACAAAAAAGATGCAGGCTTATTAACATTCATGTTACGCTAGTCATCAGCCATTGCACTTTAACCTACATGTTATTATCACAAGATTTGCTTGATTTCTATTCATGACGTGTGCAAACGCAGCCAACAACGAGGCATTCTATTGCAACCACGCCAGTGGATTATCCAAATGAAATATGCATTGTCAGAGTGTTGGCATGGTTAGCGAACTGCATGTCACAATCTCTGACGCGAACAAAGGTGCTCAAGTTGTTCTATTGCGGGGGAGGGGTGAGTCCTGTCAGACTCCGAAGTGCATCATGTGGCGACGTTTTAACCACAGCTTAAAAAATAAATAAAATAAAATCAGGAACATTTAACTCATTTACTCCCAGCCATTTTCACTGAAGCAACCCCTTTTGCTCCAAGCTGTTTGACTGGATTTTGACAGTTTTTGCAAGGCCCACAGAATATTGCTATAAAAACATGGAACCTACCAAAAGAAAGATTAGAGTCCCTTCTTTCATCAGAATTTTTTTTTATTTGTATCTGTTTCCATTTTGCAGCAATTAGCATTAGAATATAGCCAAGTTTCATCATTATTCACAAACCTGTTCAAAACACTGGGGAAAAGAGCTTTTTGCAACATGGCCCTGGTTGATCTTTTATACTCTGCTGCCACCTGCTGGTCGTTTTTTGTAATAACTACCATTGCTTTAAGTGACCTTTTCAGGTCAGAGGCTGCATCAAAGCCTCCTGTATGCTCTAGCATAACTAAAAACCATAAATATGTTTTTGGGACCATGGCAATGTTTAAAATAGAACGTTTTTATACGTTTTTGGGAGCAAATTATTTAAATGTGAAAAATACTTTACTACAGTTTTCAGTCAATAATTATTTCAAATAATATTATTTTAAAGTAAATCTCGGCCAAAAGTAACAGACAGGGGAAAACACAGATACAGGGCATGTCCGAGTTGTAAACAAAAGAGTGGTACAAAAAAAATGGCTGACATGTTCACAATGCAGTGAGTCATGGCTACACATTACCAAGCCCTACAAGAAAGCATTCGTTAAATCATATGCATGGGATACTTTGTGTGAGCGCTCAATTCCAGGAAATGACTGGCTGAGTTGTGCGGGCAGGCATATGGCTGTAAGGTAAACTGCGCGGATGCATGAAAACTGGGACAAAATAAAAACATCATCAAAAGCCAAATCGAACTGAAAGTAGGGCATATGAAAATTGAGGTTCCACTGTAGTAAACAGGACCACTTAGGGGGTGTTTGATTTGAGAGGTTCTACTGTACGGCATACATGATTAGCACACACAAATGCAAGCAGCAGAAGGTGTCACGTGATAAAACGCATTTTAAAAAACAGTGGGTAAAGTTAACAACCGTTTTCACATTTTAAGGTTAATGATTTTTTTTTTGTTGCTTGATATGATTTCATGATACACAAATGTTGCCATTATCACTTTTCCCTTCTGCGCTTGTTTATGAATAGGAAATCTTTTTTTTTTTATCTTGGTGACTGTCTCCTTGTGCATCAGCAAAGGTTATCCTTGTACACAGAAAGGAAAGGTCAGGAATCATGTTTAGTTTTCCTTCTGCCGGGCGGTAACAACCGTTCGGAGACCGCCTTGGAGCAGGAATACAAGCAGCCAGCAAGAAAGCGGGCATGCGGGGCCGGTCGGGCCGGGGATGGCGGGCGGCGCTGGAAGGAAGCGAGGCGAGGACGGGCGGCGGCAAGGTTATCCAGTCAGCCGCTGCCTCTCAGCCCCTCCGCTGTCACCCTTAATAACACCCTCTCCCTTATCACCCCGACAATCACCTTGAGAAACAAACTCCTCCTTCAAAGACGACGGCGGGATGAGACGATGGGCTGCGCGGGCCGGGTCGTCCCGTTGTTTCCATTACGGCCGTCCAAACTCTTTGGGGACAAACAGTGTGTGGATCAATTTGGGGCTCAATTCTGGTCACTTTATCATTCTATTTTTTTCTCGCTCTCTTGTTCTCTGTGAACCCCTTAAACACGACAAAGAACGGAATTGATGTGCAGCAGTTGTGACAACAATGGATGTCGCTATTCTGCGCCATGGGCCGCAGTGCACTTTTGTGAAATGGGTTTGAAAAACAATTGATGATGGAAGAGCCCCACTTATGTCTGTCTGCCTATTTGGCCAGCTGCCTGTCCATCGACTTTGACTTTTATCTAGCATCTAGCTGGCTAGCAACATAAATGTAGCTAGCTGTAGCAGGGTAGTTAGTCAGTATCTATCTATCGATCTATCTATCTATCTATCTATCTATCTATCTATCTATCTATCTATCTATCTATCTATCTATCTATCTATCTATCTATCTATCTATCTATCTATCTATCTATCTATCTATCTATCCAGCTACAGCTAAATAGCTAGCTTGCTAGTTACTGTATCTATCTACAGTATCTATCTGCAATATCAATCTATCTAGATAGCTAGCTGTCTTGCTAGCTACAGCATCTCTCTCTCTCTCTCTCTCTCTCTTTCTCTCTTTCTCTATCCATCTGTCCGTCCATCCATCCATCCATCCATCCATCCATCCATCCATCTATCCATCTATCTATCTATCTATCTATCTATCCATCTATCCATCTATCCATCTATCCATCTATCTATCTATCTATCTATCTATCTATCTATCTATCTATCTATCTATCTATCTATCTATCTACGCAGCTAGCCACAGCTAAATAGCTAGCTTGCTAGTTACTGTATCTATCTGCAATATCTATCTGCAATATCAATCTATCTAGATAGCTAGCTACAGCATCTCTATCTATCTATCTATCTATCTATCTATCTATCTATCTATCTATCTATCTATCTATCTATCTATCTATCTATCTATCTATCTATCTATCTATCTATCCAGCTACAGCTAAATAGCTAGCTTGCTAGTTACTGTATCTATCTACAGTATCTATCTGCAATATCAATCTATCTAGATAGCTAGCTGTCTTGCTAGCTACAGCATCTCTCTCTCTCTCTCTCTCTCTCTCTTTCTCTCTTTCTCTATCCATCTGTCCGTCCATCCATCCATCCATCCATCCATCCATCCATCCATCCATCTATCTATCTATCTATCTATCTATCTATCTATCTATCTATCTATCTATCTATCTATCTATCTATCTATCTATCTATCTATCTATCTATCTACGCAGCTAGCCACAGCTAAATTGCTAGCTTGGTAGTTACTGTATCTATCTACAGTATCTATCTGCAATATCAATCTATCTAGATAGCTAGCTGTCTTGCTAGCTACAGCATCTATCCATCCATCTAGCCATCCTATGTGGTGACAAAAAAAAAAAAAATTCTCACATGAAATTCTTGTGAAGGAAATGTACCGGCATTAGATAATGTCTTTACAGTGGGTGAAGCAACTTTCATATGCTTTTATGCTTCTTCTTTTTTTAAGGGACTGGGAACAATTGTTGTTTTTTTTATCACGAGAGATCAGTGTGACAGCAATTGGCATGTTAGTCAATAGACCTTGTGGACTGCATTCTTTGCACCTGCTCAGTAAAATCTCCTGTCTATCTTGCATGGAATGAATTAGAACAATAACTTTGTTTCCCAGTGTTTAATCCAGTTACATCCCCCAAATCTGGATTTGTTTGCGGCCGCAGCATCGTATTTTTCCTGAAAATTAGAATAGAATTCCGCAGGGGGTTCGAGTCTCCCACTGCATATGAAATGGTATTTAAAAATAAAACCTTGTTCTCATTATATTGTCTTTTATTCAAATACGTTTGCAATACAATATTGCTGATTAGTTGGTCACATTTGTGTAAAAACTAATGGAAAGCTGATTGTGTGTGCGTATACCATGTGTGCGTGTGTTCTCTTTTGGCTGATTGGAGCTGACCTGGAGGAGGTCAAACAAGGGCTCTGATTGGACGTCGTGGCCCAGGCAACCTCTGCCAAATCGCCGCAATCACCCGTTTGTGCCTTCTCGCTGCTTAATGACTCCACTTTATAAGAAAGTGGAGTGAACGAGTAGTGTCAAGCACACACACACACACACACACACGCGCACACACTCATGACGAGGTCACGGCAAAAGCCTGACAGCAGGTCCACCAACAAATGGCAAGACATGAAAGCACACTAGTGCTGTCATTATCGAATATTTTTTTTTTAGAATCGATTAATCTATCGATTATTCAATTGATTAATCGACTAATCCGATTCATTCTAATTTTGCATTTAAGTGTATTATAAAAGCATTTTTTTTTCTCCGATTACTGTTTATTAACCAGTGATTGGTGTTTATTTCGTACTTCGTGTTTGTATAGTGATGTCGTACTCTGTTACCGCTTCGGTCATTGTTTTCCAAAGTAAAAACAGATGTTTGCAAATGTCTTATTTTTATTAAACACAGAAGATGATCAGTTTTCTTTCATGAAGGACTACAGAAATCAGTGAACAATTACATGTTGAAATGCTAAAATCAGAGGATTTGGACAATTTTCAATAAAAAAAATGGCTCCAAATGATTAGTAGATAGTTGTCGATTAATTTGATAATCGATTACTGATCAATTTTCACAGCTCACACACGTGCATAAATATGACAAGCAGCTACTTCAAATGTAAATGTACCTCTGCCTCATTTGATACAAATTACTTATTTACATATCTATACAATTCATATCAAAAGTCTACACACCCCTGTTTAAATAGCACAGTTTTGTGATAGAAAAAATGAGACCAGGAAAATTTTTTTCAAAGCTTTTCCCACTATTACTGTGAACTACAACTTAACCTCAAACTTTTTCGAGAGGGAAAATAAAAATGAACAACTGAAATAATGTTGCACAAGTGTGCACACCCTCTTATAACTGGGTATGTGTCTGTGTTTAGAATCAACCCCGGCACAATCAAGTTTTTTTTTTTTTTTTTTGCAGAACAGACTTTAAATGCTGTTTTTGTTCAAACATTATGCAGTATTGTCTCTAACCGCTAAATCTGCGATCTGCATGTTTTGTTTCTACATTACACCAAACAGATGGTTAATTGGATATTTTTGAGAGTGGCTTCAGAATGTCAGGCGGGCCCAGTGGTAGCGGATTGCGTCTGATCCGCTGTGGGCAGAATTCACTGGCCTAATTGTGAGACCTTTGCCCACTGCGCTCCATGTGGAAAGAACATGTCCTGTGTGTTCACGACGAGAGGCCAAAGAGCATCAAGAGCCGCTTTCCACTCAAACTGACAAGAGATGATGACAAAAAATATGTGTAGCCTTTACACAAACTGCATGTTTTCATGCACAAAAATGATAAACTCTCCGCTGAATTGTTGTGTTGTGCAGACTGTTAGATCACACAACAAGAGACAAATAGTGTTTTGGAACATAGATAATGACAAAAAAAAAACAAGCAGAGCCGCTTTCACCTCGGGGGTGTGCACAGAAATAAACGTCTCCTTCTCCTACCAGCGCCCAACGTATGCATGCACCGCCGTCGCTATTTATTTATCCAAAGCGGCACAATGCAATTTCACTCTTAAAATAGTGGCCTCGGCACTTTAGCAAAGGGGAAAATGGAATATCGCAAAGTGACGTCTCCAGGTGGATGCAAATGCCAAAATATAAAATCCAAATTTTACCCTTTAGGGCCGTATGGATGGCAGAATAAGATAGTGCAGTGCATTTATGGGATGCAGCAGCAGAGAACAGAACATATTTGAATTGTATTTGAATTCCATTAACTCGGCTATCTTTCCACTGTTTGTCCTGATAACAAATGTAATTCAAGAGCATCGAAAATTAAAATGGTACAATTAAAGTGTTTAAGGTTGAGGTAAAGCTTGAATGTCATTACCATTGAATTATTATGTTTATTTTAATAATGTGAAAAGGCACTTGAAATCAAATTAAATGGGACATATTATGGAAATGAGACTTTTTAATTGGTTTGGATCACATGTTTTGCTTTTTGGGAGCACCTGCCTACTCATCAAGTGTGAAGCAAGTCATTTTATTAATCATTTTTAGGGTGTCAAAATTAGTGCGTTAATTTTGAGTTAATTTAACGTGTGATCAATGTCCATGTGAACATTAAGCAGTTATAAATTTTAGTAAAGTAAATATAAAGTTTATTTTAATTTTTTTTTTTTTTAAATGTGTTATTTCATGTTAAAGATTAGATCAATCCTAATATAAGAAGAAAAAATTAGTTATTTACCAACGTCTTACAAATGCAATTATGCCATCTAGTGGCAGAAAAATGACCTCAACACAAATCAATATCGCACTTTAATTTTAACTCAATTTTATAAATTATTATGAAATTACTGTATCAATGACTAAAAGTTGCAGCCATATTTCTATTTAAAAAAAAAACACTTTTGTTAAGAGTATGAAAACTTTGAAAAAATATTTGATTGTACATTTAGAACAGATATCAAATGGGCGATTAATCGTGAGTTAACTATTGAAGTCATGCGATTAATTACGATTAAAAGTTTTAATCACCTGACACCCCTAATAATTTTCAAGCGTTCCAACAAACAAAACAAAACAAAACAAAGGAAATCGGAAGAAAAAGTCAAAAATAAAATATTTAGTATTTTTAAAGTAAAGTAAAGTATTTGCATGAGACAATTACATATTCCGAGAACAGCTTTGTTTAGAATGTAAGAGTGATCATTTTGCTGTCATTTTTTTTTTGGGGGGGGGGGGGATTTTGGCCGAAGCATGCCACTCGTATTTTGATCAAAAATTTTGAACCTGTCTCCTTTAAAACTTTTCTCACCCAGACAGGGTTGAAAAGTATTTTTATCATTTGAGCAGGGCGGCAAGGTCAATTGCTGAAAATCAACTGTTGGTATAATTTTTTACTTGTCATAGTGCGCCAGCTGTCAAACGTAGCAGACGTGGCGAGACGTAGCATGTGACGCACCATTAGAGTGCGGGCATGCGTGTGTCGGGGGATGTCAGCGCTGCTTCGATAGGCAGCAAATAGAGGCTTTTAAATGAGGCCCCGGCCATGTCTTACCTGCTGCCGGCATCTCACCTGCGGGGACGACAAATAGCGCCGCACGCATACTTACGCCTTGGTGATTACGCGCCCGCCCTCTCGTCACACCGTCATCTTTCCGCCCCATCCGCCTGTCAAACGAGCGCAGGGGTAATGGGGGGAGAATTTGTCCTTCCGTGGCTGAAGACAAATTGATTGGAACCATCAAAGGTGTCGGGAATGAAGGGCAAAAAGAGTGCGTGTTATGATTGTTAAGATTAGCATTTCGCATCGAATACGTTCAGGATATCAGATGTGAAAAATATTTGAAATTGACATTATTACACTATTGACGATTGACGGACACTCAAATTAATTGATGCGCACACCCCTGCGAGTCTGTATTTTCTCTCAAAATTGGCCGATTGGAGAATGAGATGCTAAAATTGCGTGATCAGTTGACTTTAAACAACAATGCTTTGATTTACTGTTAAAGGATATTTATTTTTAATAATCGATGAATCATTTAGATACCTTTTTGATAATAACTTTTCAGCTTCTCAACAGTAAATCTTGAGTAAATGGCAGTAAAAATTTGCTGATTTTCTGTTGTCCTCAAAAACATAATTTGAACGTATAAAAACGTTTCATTTTAAATATTGCCATGGTCCTAAAAATTTGTTTATACATTTTTTTTTCATGCAAGAGCTTACAGAAAGAAGGCTTTGATGCAGCCTCTGAACTGAAGAGAATGTTTGAAGCAATGGTAGTTATTACAAAAACGGCCAGCAGGTGGCAGCGGAGAAAAAGAGATCAACCAGGGCCACGTTGAAAAAAATCTACACACAGTTCTAAATAGATATGTGAATAATGATGAAACTTAGCTATATTCTAATGCTAATTGCTGCAAAACGGAAACGGATACAAAAATACTTTTTTTTTTCTAAAGAAAGAAGAGGACTCGAATCTTTCTTTTGGTAGGTTCCATGTTTTTATAGAAATAGAACACAATATTCTGCGGGCCTTGCAAAATCAGTCAAAATCCAGTAAAGCTGGGAGCGAAGGGGGTTGCTTCAGTGAGAATGGCTGGGAGTGAATGAGTATTGTATTGTATTGAGTCAAAATTAAACATTTGCTTATACTTTGGAAACTTGGAAACAAAAATGGTATTTATTGGGAAAATAAATATCGCTCCCCTATTTGGAGCCTCCCAATATACGCATTTGAGGAAATGAATACAGCTAACCACTATAAAGTAATCACTATATTGATCATTCCGATCCTGCACTTATACACGTCTAAAGCCAGTTCTTGAGATGAATATATTCTTCCTAGTTTGCCGACTTTTTCCTGAGCCTCATCTTTTTTGGAGAGCCTTTCAAGAGCGCACGGAGGATGATTGGCAACCCCATCCTGTGCAAAAGCAGACAATGACAGTCGAGCCACTTTGGATCTTAGGAGCTTGTGACCGCCGTTCCAACACTGATTGCCACTTTAACATGAAGAGGGGCCTCATGCTAAAACACAAAGGTTGCGTCGGCCAATAAAGCTTCAAACGACCTTCTGGTTGCTGGAACTCGGACCTGACACCAATTTTACAGAAGCTGAACTTCAAAGAGACCTTTGATAGGGAGGATATTGGATGAGATCTGAGGGTCTGAACTTGGCTCTGGCTTTTTGATTTGGCGTCTGTCCACACTAACGCTGCTATTATTAAAAGCATACATTATTTTCGGTGTATTTTGGCCTTTTGTCCATGCATACATTGTGCTTCATTTTGATGATAAAACATCTATGTGAAGATTTTGCCGGACTTGTTAGTAGACTAGACCAAGTGCAATTTCTACAGAAATTGCGTGGGAATGCTAAGCTGAATGCTTATGAAGTCAATTGAAAGATAAATTATGTGAAAATTACAAACTATTAATTGGAGTACATAAAGGAAGAAAAGAACACTTGAACCCGGGAGGTGTACATTTTTTAAGCAAGTTTAAATGTATATAAAAAAGTTTTATATGGAAAAGTGGAATTAATGATATCCAATGGAAAAATGCAACAACCAAAAAAACACTCAATAGCGCCACCTAGAAATGCAGTACCTTCCATTCATTTCAATGGAAATGTGGAACTATGATAGTCACTTGGTATACATTAGCATAATTGCCATGGATATATTTGCAATGTATAGTCGGAGGTGGGATTCGAACCCGCAATCTTCTGGTTACTAGACAAGGCAATTTACCAAATGTGCCACTGAGCAGTACAATATAGCTGGTAATGATGGTCAGTTGTATGTATGGAAATGGGAATGGAAAGTGTGACTTAGAAAATCCCATTGAAAATGAATGGGGAAAAGCTGATATTTAACGTTAAATTGTGCCTATACTGTAAGTAATGTTGAATCAGACGAGAAATACTCCGGAAGGCGTAAATTTGTGAAGCAAATTGAAATTCGAACGGTGTAAATCCGAAGTACTATGTGGGAGTTATTTCACAGCAGAAAAAAATGTGAAGAATAAAAATCACACATATGTACATACAATAAACACAAATAAATGGTAAGTGATATTTTGACTGCGGTTGAAAATATGGAAAATACTGGCAAGAAATATTGACAGGACAGTAAACAGTAAAGCGTGTCTAGGGGCCTAATATAACTGCATATCCATAAACTATTTCAAAGACATCTACCTGACATCTACTGTAATGTTATCAGGGAATCCAAGTGCAGGAATGATGCGCTTTAGGGGAGGGTAGCGCCCTGGACAGCTGCTTGAATGCTCTCCCCGGCACATTTCACCCTCATTCTCTGGATTGGATAGCGGCAAGTCCGGGAACCGCCGCTACGACCATTTTTCTTTTTTTTTCTCGCTTTGAATGCCGGAGGAGCCTCTGCTTCCGAATCTGACGAGGTCTTTCGATCTGTCTTGGTCCGTGAACAACCCCCACCCCCGAAAATCAGTCAGACATCAGGAAGGGCTAGTAATGACAGGTGGAACATGTTTATTCCTGGCCTGTCAGGCAAGTGAGGCGGGTAGGCGGCCTCTTGTGGTTACTCGGTGGGTGTAATGATGGGGCAAGGCTAGCTTAAAAAAAGAGACACTCCCTCTGCTAGGTCAAAATATGAAGAATGTTGTTATTATCCTTCTTAATGCTCACTTCTTCCATTGTTCCATCCTCGGAAAACGAATAAAAATATTGCAAGTTGACGAGTATGTCGGTTCTGTTTTCTTAATGACACGTTTATAAGTTATTTGGATTATTTTGCTTGTTTGGAAAGACCACTTTAAGTCTCAAGTAAAACCAGGATGGTCCAACATTTATCAAATTACAGTACATTAGAATCCAATTGTCATTATAAAATGCTTTATCACGTAAAGGTTAAGGTACTACTGATGGTCACACCCACCTAATTGGGGTGACATTAGTTCTGCGCATTTGACCCATCCACTGAGGGAACGGTGAGCAGCAGCAGGGGCCTGCTCTCGAAGATCATTTGGTGAGCTAACCCCTGAAAATTCCAACCCATAATGCTCAGTGTCAAGCAGGGAGGAAAATGGGTCCCATTTTTACAGTCTTTGGTATGATCCAGCCGGGGATTGAACCCACAACCTCCCAGTCTCAGGGGAGACACTGTATCACTAGGCCACTCAATTAGTGTAAGGGTTGTGCTTACTGTATGCGATAAGATTCACTTAAATTTAGTTTGTACAGTACGGTTGGGCATCGATTCAAATTTTCAAAAAGGGATTTAATTCGATTCACAAGCGCCTGATTTGATTCAATTCAGTTAAGGATATCAGGTACCATTTTTTGTTATAATAAATTTCTATTTTGTTTGTATATATTTGTTTTGATATTTTATTTAAATAATTGTAAATAGAAATTAAATATATAAATTGCTAAATACTGGCACGAGGACACAACGTGCCTGACGTTAAGAGCGCACGCAAGGACCCCATAGTAGTCTTAACAATATGCCCTATGTAAAATACACCATTAAAGCAACGTAGCGTTTTTCATCCACTGATGAAGCCATCACACCACAACAAAAAAGGTGAGGTATTTTTTATTGTGTAATTACTGTACTGGGTATACATGTAAAAAAACAACAACATATAAACAGAATTTAAAATATAATTTTTCTGTTTTTGGGGCTTGGGAACGGATAAATTGCATTTACATTGTTTCCTATGAGAAAAAATGTTTCGGAGGTTGAACAATTCGGACTTTGAACTCTTCAAAGTTACAAATTATGTTCAAACTCTGAGGTACCACTGTATAGCAATTGGATATTGCGCATAAGCAATAACAATTAAAAATTCATCATGACAAATCTTCATTGAGTGCGCATAAGAGACTACTGTTAAGCAGATGTTGCCTCACAGTTTTTTCAGTTTCTGGGTTCAAATCTCGCCCCCAGACCTCTTATGCGGAGTTTTCATGTTTTTCTCGTGCTCATGAACAGTTGTTTGTAAGTGATCCTGTGTTATCTGTCTAGTTTTTTTGTTGACCAATTAACCTTTTAGTGCTGGGCGATATAAACGGTATATTCAATAAAAGGTATCAATTTTGCCAAAGGTAGAGATTTTGACTGTATCGTCTTACCACGGTAGCGCATGTTGATTACGTCACCGCATAGCGCATGTTGATGACATCACCGTATCCGCGTCCCGGCGCGGTGCACGGCTCGCAGGCGGCCAGCTTGACTCGTTGTCACGCGACTGTCGACTTCCAACATCAACGTGACGCCACCTCGAAATTCTATTTAATTGCCAATTAAGGACTCTAGAAAGTTCATTAGTCTGTTAATTAGTCTGTCATTGTATGATAGCGTTAGCAACGAGCCACAACAAACAAATGACAGCATCCGGCAAGCCAAACTTCTACAAATTATTTATAATTTAAAAAAATAATAATAATAATTCTATACTGTGATATATACCGTTACCATGAAGGGATGCAGTTTACACCGTGATATGAATTTTGTGCCATATCATCCAGCCGTAGCTACCGTGATTTACAACGACATCTTCATCGCCTTTTTTTATAAAAAAAAATTTAACCCCATTATATCAAACGCAGACCAATGGTTCGGTTTCAGGTCGATCCCGGACACTTTTCATGCTTCACGCTGCGCACTTCTAACAGAAAACATTAATATGAATCATCATGAAAGTGGGATTTCCAACAGATCTTCCCTTCTCTTTACACTTTTGTCACACGCCACATCAAAGTGCGAAGCGATTGCATGGCACTAATGCGTGCTTTGCCCGGCAACTCTCTTATTAATGTCTTCATAGCTCACAAGTAGAGCAAATTGCTTATTTCTCGGCACGTAAGCGCAAGATAGCGCGGCAAATGGAATAAAAGCTTCATCCGGGTGACATCATCGACGGAGGCGCTAATCAAAGATCGCTCTACCTTTGACACCGCACTGGTTTCAGGCTGCGGATCCTCGCTACATTTCCCGCTTATACCTCCACTGACCTTTACCCTTTCACTCTTCCCGCTTTCCTAAAGGGTAAACATAGCTCAGGGGGGAAGTTTAGCGCAAGGACCCACCACGTGACCTGGACCCTTGCAACATCTCGCTCCTCTCCTCATCCTCATCCTCCTTTTACCTCCCCTTTGATTTTTCATCAAAGAAACACTGCTGAACATGGCACAGTTCAAAGTTCACCCCACAACATGAGAACGTTTTTACATATGTACACGAAGCACTGAAGAGATGGAGTTAAATGCTTTGTATGTTAACGGCAGTCTTGTGACATTTAATATGCAAAACAGAAAGCAATATGCTGACCTTTCTGTTAGAATGCTGTTGTATTTTTTTTTAATCATATAAATTCACATTTATATGTATTAGGGCCATGTAACTTTTGATTGAAAAATAACCTGTTAAATTAACAGCACTGTTATGTTGTCTGGATGGCAAAAGGTGTATATTATACACAGTTTAGTAAAAAAAGCTTGTCATTCATCTGCTGGAGCAAATAAAATCTTCTTCTTTTCCTTTCGGCTTAAACTGGATAATTTGATTTAATTTGATGGTCATTTTGAAAAAACGAAGTCAAGAATAATAGTTTGTTCATCTATTGTTTAAGGTACTGTAATGAAGTGTTTTGATAACAAGAAAAAATATTTATTATTATTTATTACGTATGATGAAATTTTGGTACAAATTTTAGCAAACGCCATGGAAGTTGACATGCTTGATTTTCTTTCACGGGCCACACAAAACAATATGGCAGGCCAGATCTGGCCCCCGGGCCTTGAGTTTGACACATATGACACACTCAATGAATGGGGTTGATATATGGCATGTTGTTCCCTGCTAAGTGCAGTGAGAAAAGGGCCTAACAGGCTAAAAGAGGAGAAGAGATGTTAGTTTTCTAATAACTGATTTGTTTTCTTCCCGTTTTAGCCTTAGCAATGCTAGTCCTCAGCCCACAAAGGCCCTTTTTTCTTCTTTATTTATTTTGATTTATCTTGATTTATTTTGATTCTCCATTTGTCAATCAAAATGTATTAGAATAGAGAAATGCAAAAATGTTTTCATCTAAATCAAATATTAATTATGAAGCATCTAATTAATTCACTCAATCCCAAAAACGTTTTCTAATACTTTGTCATTCACTCCCAAAAATGTGTTTGCATCTTTTTTTTAATGTTATATATATATTTATGCAGGAGCATACATAATGCTTTGATGTAGCTTCTGACATGAAGAGGTGGCTTAAATCAATGGTAGTTATAATAATACAAAATTAAACGGCCAGCAGATGGCAGCAGAGTATAAGAGATCAGTCAGGGCCATGTTGCAACGAGCTCTTTTTGTCAGTGTTTTCACCAGGAATGTAAATATTGATGAAACTTGGCTATATTCTAATGCTAATTGCTGCAAAACAGAAATATATATACTTATATACTTCTTTTCCTGTTGAAAGAAGATACTCTAATCTTTCTTTTGGTCGGTTCCATGTTTTTATAGCAATAGAACACAATATTCCGTGGGCCTTGCAAAATCAGTCAAAATCCAGTAAAACAGCCGAGAGTGAAGGAGGTTGCTTCAGTGAAAATGGATGGGAGTGAATGAGTTCATTTGATTAAAAAAAAAATATATATGTATATTTTTCCACAACTAATTTGTACAGTATATATTGTCATGGTTCAATAAAAAGTGTGTAGCTTCATATTTTGTGAGTTTTTTTCTTCTTATTAACACTATTGTGTATTTTAGATGGAACTGGGAGTAAGTTTTTCAATGGATAGTGAAAACACCCAGCCTTATTCACAATTACGGGCAGCAGTAAGCTTTTATTGCTCCAGAGCTCTCCCTACAATTAAATATAATAAGCTTTTAAGCCAGTGTGGTAAATACAAATTGACAGTCGTAAACAAGCATTTTAAATAATGCAAAGCGGTGGATCTTCCTGCTAATCATGATAACATACATATACACTCATCTGTGTACAGTACGTCTTCAATTAAACATCCATTATTTAATGGCGATGTTAACCACCAGACTGTAGAGCACTTAAGGAGGTGGGCCAAGATCACCTTGGCAATCACAGTGATGCAGTACGTAGTCCTGACATTTACTCCGTTACAGTTAAGTAACTTTGGATAAACTGTGCTTGATAGAGTATTTTTAATGCAACATACTTTTACTGGAATACATTCTTTTAAATTCCTTTATATTGAGCTAAATTCCATACTATTTTTCATTATAATAGCAGAAACGACTCACTATTCAATTACTAAGTAATTGAGTACTTTTTAATTGATTACTTATTGGGAGAACTATGTTTCACTGGAGTCATATTATTCTAAAGTAACAGTACTCTTACTTGAGTACCATTTTTGACTATCCACCTTGTAAGACCGTGCTACTAGTGCACTGAATGGTATAAAATACTACATGGGCAATTAAGTGCACTACCAGGATGCAGAATAAATACTCAAATAGGCATTGTTTGTGTGTTGCTCTGTTGACCAGGTTAGTAGTAGACAGCAGGTGTCTCTTTAGGCATGTCGCTGTGTACATGTGTGTTTTAGTCCACACTCTAACGGTTGCCGGTGTGTGTGCTGCGCATGATGAGACTGATGCAAAGTGGGGGCGAGACCATGTGGTCTGCACTGAGTGCTTTGGACGCAGAAATCAGGACCCATCTGGTTCCAAGAGTGAGCTGCTCAGTGGCCGGCCAAGACGCCTCCGCCGGCTGCCAAACACACACACACACACACACACACACACACACACACACACACACACACACATACATTGCACAAGCTGGGGGAAAGATGAACACAAAACCAATGCACTACTCAATGTGTTTTGGTTCTAACTTCTGAAAGGTCCCAACTGAGCTTTAACACACTGAAGTGTGTGTCCAAGTTTCCGTATTGTCCTTCTGTGTGTATGCACCCACACAGCCTAGCACATGCAATTCCTTCATCTTCGATTTGGAAAGACCATCCAACTCCGAGAGCAACATTCTCCTAATTTCTAGTTCCTGATCGTAAAACGGCCTCAAGAGGGCTGCCTTGAAATAAGGCTGCCTTGAAATAAGTCCAGGTATCGGCACCTACTGATACTTGGTATCGGTACTCGCTCCCTAGTAATAATAATAATAATGATAATGTTAAAGCTTAAAATCATAATAATCATAACAATCATAATGATACAACTTATTGTGCGTCTCAAGTGACCTAAGGATGTGTACTAATGTTTTATTATTATTATTATTATCATTATTTTAGTGTGTAGTGGTGATGGTGGCCATATAGTATTATATTAACTCATTTGCTCCCAAAAACGTACAAATACGTACTAATTTAAATATTACCATGCTCCCAAAGACGTATTTATATGTTGTTGTTGTTTTATGCTAGAGCATACAGAAGGCTTTGATGCAGCCTCTGAACTGAAGAGAATGTTTGAAGCAATCATAGTTATTACAAAAACGGCTTGCAGGTGGCAGCAGAGTATAAGAGATCAATCAGGGCCATGTTGCAAAAAGCTCTTTCCCCTTCTGGATATTCACAGATTTGTGAATAATGATGAAACCTAGCTGTATTCTATTGCTAATTACTGCAAAATGGAAACAGATCAAAAATATACTTTTTTTTCCTGATGAAAATCTTTCTTTTGGTAGGTTACATGTTTTTATAGCAGTAGAACACACTATTCTGTGGGCCTTGCAAAATCCAGTAAAACAGCCGGGAGCGAAGGGGGTTGCTTCAGTGAAAATGGATGGGAGTGAATGAGTTAAAAGTGCACATATTTTTATAACACTATATAAAGTTGTTAAAGTAGAAATAATCATACAACAATAACTGGCTTTTGGCGCTCCGCATCCACCTCACATTTCGAAGGTCATGGGTTTGAATCCAGGCTTCGGCTTTGAGTTTACCTGAGACCCGAATGAGAATAGGCCGTAAAGAAAATGGATGTCTGGATAATTGGAAGTTCAAATTTCAAATGTCAAGGCATTTCAATGATTACCTTATAAAGACTTAAAGCTGCGTTAAGAACACTTCATGAAACAATCCATATTTAAAGCGTGTATTGCTTGGACTGCTCAGTTTATTCCGACCTCCATGCCGCCATGCAGCCTATTGATTTTTGGCTGTAATCTGAAATGCATCTAAAAATGACTGCAGTCCGATTGATCAGCGCTAAGGTGTATTTATGCTACGGGTGGAGGCGAGGTCCACTGCAGGCGTTTACGCTGCTTATCTGAACGGATGCAACGTGGACAGAATGATGAGCTCACCACCCGCCTCCTCTTCCTTGAGCATTTGCGCTACTTTCCCTGCAAATAGTGCAAAGGTTAAGCCTCACCGGCGGCTGGCGAGAACTGGATGGAGGACAAGGACTCTTGAAGGAATTTCTAATTTGCTCGGGAAGGGAATTGAGCTTGTTCTCCTCCTCGTTTAGACAAGTCTGTGGTGGAAGCGTTACCTGTAAACCCGTGAGCCCACCTGACTGTAAGGTCCCCGGTTTCTCTATTAGAGAGGCAGCTTGGCATCCAGCGGGTGGTAATTGGCTGGACGGGGCTTCAACAGGCTTAGGCACCCCGCTGGCACAACAAGGCCGCCTGTCCCCCGTCATCGCGAGGCAGGGGAGCGCAGCCAGGCCGCCATCAAAGCCCGCCGACGAACCGGGGGACGGCGGCAGCTGCTGTCCCACGGGAGCCGGGGGAAGTCGGGGGGCCTCCGGTCATTAGTGGGAACTAGTGTGCTGCGACGAGGTTGGGTCTTAGGCAGCTGGGAGACCCCCTCCCGTCAACTGTCAGCCCTTCATTCTCAAATTCAACCATTCCGCGCCAAGAAGGATTAAGTATTCCCAACTTCCTCGCCTCAACCCCTTGAGGGGGTGTGTGCCAAGAACCACGAAAGATAGTTCAGGTTGTGTGGAGGGCGGCTGAGTGCAGGATGTTGTGGGTATATTTTTGCAAGGATGCAGGTGTAGTTTTACTCACAATGGAAATAAGCAGGAACTACATCATTACTGTCTAATAGCTGAACATATTACACACTAAATTCTTATGTTTTTGTCAATTTGGTGACCAGTAGTTGAGTTATTACTTTTCCTAATGCTAAATGCTATCTTGGTTGGTTATCCAACCTTGTTGCTAGGTCCCCGGCATCTATTGAAAGCTGGCTATGCCGTTTATCTCATTTTGTAACATGAGAAATATGCCACCAGAAAAAGCTCAACTTGCATTGGGTTTGAACGGCGAATGCAGGATTAGGCCAGTAGGACTACGTTTCCCATGGTTCTTAGACACAGAAGCAGGAAGTAGTTCTAGTTTCGGTACGATGAAAACACAGAAAGTAAATAGGAATGATTTTAACAGTTAAATTCCTTCTTCATTTGTTTATCATGTGGATTGCTACGACAACTTGTATGATTAACGTACACATGGCCCAAACAATTTGCACGTCGGACAAAAATCATCATACTTTTACAAAAGCCATATTCAGGTATCTCATTCAAGCATATCTTAATGTAGCCTACACTGGCCCATTTTCAGTTTAAAATAACTTACATTTAACTTCCAGGTTCTCGTGCCGTTCCCCATTTCAAATCCATCCCCATTGTGTTGTACTAGCCTTGCCCCAGCTAGCGCTAAGCTAAGCTACAAGTAGTTTGTCTCTCAGGTCCGCCCAGCATCCAAGTTGACAAACTTCCTTTGTTTTGTTTCCTGAAGCTAAATAAATCCTGAACCACAGGTACTATATCTTATGTTCCTCGTATTATTTAATATGACCCCATGCATGGGGAATTCATAATTTATTGGCTACTTCAGTATGTATGTATTTGGAAAGATGCTGGTGATATGGATATAGAGAGGGCAACGCAAAAGGCTATGGCAACTTTTCTTTTCTTTTTTTCCCACTCTGCATTTTCTTCTGGTGGCTTTGTATGCGTTGTTAAGTGGGACTGATGGAAGCGGCGTGGCCATTACTCACCGCGTCGCCCGGCTAATTTCTGTGCTCTTACAAGTACAAAGATGTCAAGCGGGAGCAGCAGCCTTACCTTGGCTTCCCCCCCGGGACCATTAATCCTTTCGGCTGGTGTCGTCCCCGCTGTAGAGCCGCGCTTTCCTGCAAAATGCTGTTCCCAGCCCTTTTTCTCTTTCCCCCCCCCCACTTCTATTTATTTTGGTTCCGAGTCAGCACCCAACCACAACACCATTCGATTGCGATGGAAGAATAACTCTGGAAATGTGTAAAATCAAGAACGTTCTTCAAGAAACTTGCGAACAAAAGGAGAAAGTTGGGCAACTTTTTCAAAGACAGTTTTGTTAACCTTCATTCAGCATTTGAGTGCTTCTAATTCACGAAAATTTTATGTGATTACTGAAATCACAAGTGTAATAAAACTAAATTGAATGATTGGCACATGCAGGTCAAAATTGGGTGGTTAAATTAGCAATTACCCTATGATGAGGACTGCTGATTTTATTGTAACGAGAATTCTTTTATAGCATTATGCCAAGTCAAAACAAATCCCTACCTTTGTATTTTGTTTCCACAGCACGTACGGTGTAAGCTAATGTTGCAATTATAATAGCTAATGTCGCTATTATAGCGAGTAAATCTGGTGCAAAGTGGCACACAGCAATGCTCATTTAAGCTACCCATCATTTTATGTAACTTATAAGTAGCTTTCTCATTAGTTACTAATTTTATAATGTCTAATCTCTCCCCCGCGCCAGCAAATAGAAAACTGTCTGATCCCGCGGCAGCAAGCTGTTGTGTGCGCAGCCGGAAGTTCCGCCTACACACACACGTTTCTTCCAATCGCAATTCCAACAACAGCTGCCTTAACATCATTAACGTGGAGGAAAAAGACATGGTTCCCTGGATTGTTTTTTGTGTGTATAGATAAATAAATAAATTAGAACATAGACAACATCTGGATAAGATTGATTGCTATGTTATTTGGGAAGAAGACTCTTGTTCAATTGAGGAACTGTTGTCCTCCCTCCTCACTTAAAGCACAATAAGCACTTTGTTTGTTTAGTGCAGGGTTCACTAATTCCGGTACTCGAGGTCCGGAGTCCTGCAGGTATTAGATGTTTCCGACCACTAGCACACCTGGTTCATATAATCAGCTCATCAGCATGCCTGATAACGATCCTGAGTTTTAGTATCAGGTGTGTTGGTAGTGAATAGGAATAAAAAATATTTGTCCTCTTTGCGTGTTCCAAAACTTGAAGACAGATTTAATGTAAGAAAAAACACCTTTGCAAAAATGATTTTAATAACAGAGATCTCTGGACATCGTGACAGTCTCCAATTCATCACTTAACAGGTGGAATTCAGAGCGCCGAATGTCCCTCTTCCGCGTGTAAAATGGCTTCTTATAGTTAAAACCGACCGCCTCTCTTTCATTTGTAGACAAAACATACTCTCTGGGTACTTTTCCATGAGCGATGGCGAAAACAGAGTCAGGGGTGCGTGTTCGAAACAGATTCTGTTCTCAAGGACCAAATGTGTTTTCCCACAGAGAAGGAACTTCTAGACCAAATAATATGTCCCAGCTTAAGGTCAAATTTATACTGAGTTCAACACTACTTGCTATCCACGTCCACAAAACATTTCGACAAGGTTAACATAAAGAATTAAAATGTTAACAATGTATAACAATGGTTAATATATGAAATGAAGTATTAAAAATGTTAATAATATCTAACAGTAGGCACAAACATCTAAAACCTGCAGGAGTCCGAACCTCGAGGAGCGGAATTGGTGAACCCTGGTTTAGTGTGTTTTTTCTTCATAGTGAAGTATAATTTCACTTATTTTATGTTGCATTTATTTTCAAACACACACCGATTAAAATGAAATTTAAAAATTTAAATATGTGTGTGTATATATATATATATATAGAGAGAGAGAGAAAGAGAAAGAGAGAGAGAGAATCATTTGGGGGCTAGAACAAATTATTTGCATTTCCATTCATTTCAATGGAAAAATGTACTTTGATTTACGAACTATTCGAGTTACAAACAGGATTTAGGTACCACTGTTAGTGTATATGATTTTTAAATACCATCTGGACACTATTTTTTACAAAAGCAGATGTGTCCACTTAAATTCAGGATTGTGGTCAGCCAATTGTAACCAGCTTGGGAGTTGGCATGCTCACATTTGACTAGCTTGATTAAAATTGACGCGCATACACATACACTAGATAGGATGACATTCAGCAGGTGTAAGTACAGTCTGCTACTTGATGATTAGCTCTTGATTGCTCGAGATCCCAATTCTGCATAATGCTACAGCATTTTCTGCATGCAAAATGCACCATTCTGACTCCTTTATGGCTCCCGGCTTCGCCTTTGTAATCAATAATAATTGACCCGATGCTCAATGCGTCTCTTATAGTTTTCTACACGCTACTGTATTGTGGTTGGCGAGCAGGGTTTCTGCATGCTAATGCTTGCGGCTGCTCCCCTGAGTGACATTAAGGTGTTTTTATGTAAACGGATGTCAGGGAAGGTGTGTGGGGATGTACTCTAACCCACCCATGCGGGGACACGCACAAACACACACACTGCACAGCCACCGAAGCGCCGGATACATTATTGATAAGCAACTAATTACGCGTGTTACAATTTCAGCTGACCTTTCCCGGGAACATCCTGGATCATTATAAGTTGCTTTCTCTCTCTCACTCATTTGCAAAGGTAATCTGCAGTTCACCCTCCCTCGTATGCAACACAATACAACACAACAACCTCGCTCACTCCACCCATTGACAAAGATGTGCTGTACTTTTCAGTTTAAGAAAATAAAACGAGGTAGACGGAGAGGGAAGAGAATGGGAACACACGGGTGAGTTTAAGGTTAATATCGGATTTGAGGTGTGGTTGGGTTTCTCTGTCTGACAGTAGTCTATTATTAGATCATTTTGATGAAGTATTCTGGGGTTACGGTAGGGGTGGGAATCATAGAGTAAGTTGCGATGCAAACCAAGCAGTTTTGTAAGTAGAGTGAGTGTGAGACAGGTAAGCGGTGAGGGGAGAAGTTCAAGAAAGCAAGCTCAGCGTTAACAGTTGTGAAAACTGGGAAGGAAAACGTGTTAAATCTGTTTACAGCAGTTAATTTTAGTTCACATTGTTTATAACTCCATATGCTTACACTCAAACCTCTTCAACATCAGCATGTCAACAACAACCAGAAAATAAAAACTGTGTCAATATGTTCAAAATATGATCCATTTTAAAAGGTCCAATTGGCCACTTTGAGTCAAGTAGCACCTGTGTCGAGTGCTCAACGCCGTCACCGAAGCGTGGCAAGGACATTTTGACTCCAAATGATAACCCGTGTCTGTCAAAGAGTTATCTACCCGAAAATGTTGGACAAGCCGCGAAAGTGGGCGGTTCTGCAGACGTTGTTTGTGAAGGAGAAAATGGCCGATCCGCCGTCTGAAAAATGACCTTGATGGACAAAGTAGCCAACTTGCAGACCTAAAAGATTACTTTCAGAAGAAGTCACTGTCCAACCAAACACAGGGAGGATTTCAGCAAAAATAACAATGATCAAACACTCAAGAACTCTATAAGAATGTGTCCACCAAAAACATAGAATAATCCCTAAATAGTGTTGAGGGTCTTTTGGATATGAGTCCGCTGTAAAGACACACTTGCGAGAGGACTGCAGCCATTTGTCTGTAAACTTACTTGTGTCCAGAATATTCTGTAAAATAAATCCTTCGAAGGACCTGTTCACCGATCTCCAGTCTGTATTCAGAAAATCAACATTCTTTCTACCCAAACAACAACGAACACGCGGAAGACAAAGATAGTCTTTTAACAATGGTTAAATGACACCTACTTTCATTTAGAACAGTTTCTAGGTGTCATAAACTTTACCGCGTCCAAGTCAAGTTCAAGTCACAAAGGTCCAAGTCCAAGTTAAGTCCGAGTCAACAAGGTCCAAGTCCAAGTCTAGATGAGATCAGGAGATCACCGGGTGACCAATGTTATTCTTGATATTCTGAAAAACTGTATTTGCAGTTTCTTTTGAAGAAGGATTCTGCCACTTATGAACTGATCATATTAACATCTGCTAACTAACTGATTAGTTGTTGGAATAGGTGCATGTTTTGTGCATGTCATTTAAGGTAGGCTTTTCAGTGATTTCTTCCAAACTTTACTATGGGAAGTAAATCAAAATGCCACTCTACTACTATTGTCATGGTCCTTAACACTTTGTCCCATCACCCTGCACAGATAACTGTTCATTTTCCCTGTGTGCCTTCTTGGATTATTCTAGCCAAATCTGAAACATCAAGATGAAAATAGAAAACTTGACTATCTTGCATAATTCATTAGCAATGTTCTTAGTCAAAGCACGGCTCGCTAATAAGGAGATCCGGATGGAAATGTAGTGTTTTGGGAAGTCTGGTGTTAGTAGAAGGTGTTTGTGTGTTTCTTGGCGTGATGTAAGGATGTCGGGTTCTTTGACCCCTGCGCGTTGATAAGTTAGCGCGGGACACGCGAGCCAGAGCAGGGCAAGCGGCAAACGAGCGAGATGAATGCGACGGGGTTGCCGGGCCGAGTGCGGTCCTCTCCCATCTGTCTCGGAGTCTGCCATCCCATCTCGCAGGCGGCAGGCAGGAGGTAATTGGGTTCATTGTTCTCACCGCAGGATCCTCCGGATTGAGAGCTTCATTATCTGGATAAGCATGAATGTAAATGAAGCACACATACTGTATGTTGACTAAAGGGAGCAATACATCAACGCTCTCGACAACTACAGTAGTAGGCACATTGCACGCATTATTCTATGTCCAAGACGATACAATCTTATGGATAAGCTTGAAGTTGATTGAATATTCTTGTAAGAAGGAAAAAACAATCATACGGCAAAAGAAGCTGACGGAGTAATTCAGAGACTACTTACTTCTGTGATCTTCTATTTAAACACAATTGCAGTTTGTAAATCACACCCATCTAACTTCACTAAAGAAGATCCCAGTCTGTTCTCTATTGGACTGTTTTTCTTTGGTCTTAATTCTGGAAAATTGCTTTGTCTGGCAATGGTCATCTTCGTCAAACAGGAACTACTGTTTGCCCCCGACCCCAATCACGATCAACAGTTTATTCAGTCGTAATTAGTGCACCATGGAATTCTGTTTTTATTCAAGTTGGAAAATATTATCACAGTATCCTTGACCGACCATTGGGTCAAGGGGCTTCTTGCCCCGTAAGCTCAAAGGTGTGCTCGGTCTATCACGGAATTCAGTATATTTTTCCCCGGCCCGTCGTCCTCTCTAATTCTCTCTTTCACCTGTAAGGTCAAAAACAGTAATTTTTGGGGAATAAGTATTTGATAAAACAAAAACCAGTAAAGTTTTAGAAACTCAAGTTTTTTTGAAAATGTTGGTTTAATTTTGAACGATGTTCAACTTTAGAGGTTCAGCTATACCCGTCCTTTCTCTTTGTTTGCAAAACTCCAACATAACTATTAAAATATCTACTTGGTCTTACTTTATCTTAATAAACCGACCCAGCTACAACTTTGGAGGTTTCGGTTATCCTGATGATTTTAATGTAGAATAGTGTTGTAGAAAATATTTTCTATGTTACGATAATAGAAAGAAAGAGAGGAGTGCATTATACAAGGTCCTCTTGACTAACACAGCAGCTGTTGTCCTGTTTGTACCAAACATTGAGTCACCTCGCGATATATATATATTTTTTTGCAGTTACTTGGAACAGGGCATTGAAAAATAACCTTGGATACTGAAGCACATGCTGCTACACCAAGTCATATTCTATTCTATTGTCTGATCGTGTGAGTGGCCTGCTCTGGGAAACCTCTATTGCAAGTCGTGATACAAGTGAATGGAGTTCTTATGACTAATGGTGATGCTCTGTCTGTCATTGGATTTCAGCACACAACAACATTAGTTTGAATTATTGAATCTCCGCATCAACAGTGAGGAAGTGAGTGACTGACTCTCAGGCATAAGTCTTTGTTGACACCTCCAGTTCCATCCTACATTATCGGTAAGCCTTCGGAGGGAGGAAAGGGTTAAAAGCATCTGTCTTCCGGTATAAACAAGCGCTCAGAGTGAAGCACAAGCACTCGCCGCTCCCTCGGCAAATCCATCAATTAGCTGCAGATGTGATCTGCATTCGAGATTACGGCAATTAAAGCATGTTGGGAAAACGGGCTAATGTGCTCTCCGATAGGCCTTACAGTTTTCAATTTGCTTTCCAACCTGGACTGAGGATTTGGAGCTTATCAAGAGACCAGCACTAGTATCAAAACATACATACAGTTGTAATCAGAAGTTTGAATAAACTCATCATGGGCAAAGATTTATTTGAAAAATGTTTGTTTTTTTTCCCAGGGTGGAACACAGTACATTCGCCTAAATCTTTTGAATAAGTGATTCTGAAGATTCTACAATGTATTTTAACTAGAGAAGCCCAAACCCTATTCTCTTTTTGTTGGTGATCATGATTGACTACAGCTGGTAGTTTATTTTCCCCAGCATGAAAAGGATTTGTTTGACAGCATTCATTGGATCGACCCATTCTCAGGACAATGGGAAAGTCCAAGGAAGTGTGAAGTGAAGATCTCAAAAGAAGATTTGTAGCTTTACATAAGTTGCTGAAAGTTTCAGGGCTCTTTTGTTGGCAGTGGTCCTGCTGCACTGCGCAAAATTGACTAATGAAGAAGGAAGAGTACCTTTAAATTCTTTGAATTCACCACTAATCGACATCTAAAAATGTAGATCTTCTCAATTTCACAGAAAGAGCATCAGCAGAATTATTTTGCATCCCAGATGTGATGGGGATGAGGAGAAGTACGTGGATTCTATGACCAGGCCTTAAATGTTGCAGCTTTTTTGCCATAAGCAAACTTTAGAGAAAAGGAAGTCGTGCAGTGCAGGGGATAAAGCGGCATTCGGTACAGACCACGCTGTGCCTTTGTGTGTGTCATCGTGCTTTGTCAGATTGTGTTTACTTTGCTGAAGGACGTTACACCTCTGGAACACTGCGAATGAATGAAAAACTCATTTCTCCGGCGGAGACTAGTCAATCACGAGCTATTTATTCTGCTCTCTTTGAGTGACCTCTTCCCTGCCAGGCGAAAGATGGCATTCTCCAGTTCTTGCGGTCTTGGCTCAAATGCATAACTTTGTGAAAAGCATTCAAATCTAAAACATGACGTTATGTCTAGATAAAGGTCATGGTAGACTTTCTTGTAGCTCTATAAAAAAAAATACTGCACTTCCTCAGTCAGCATAAGAAATAGTTGGAAGATGCCTTGTAGCAGGAAACGGTGGTTTTAATGGATTTTTTTTTTTTTTGGTGCTACCTGGAGAAAATGACGTACATTGGATGTAGCACAACTTCCCATATATCAATGTTGTTGCCAAGACCACACCCACCGAGACCAAGACATTACTGCGACCAAGACAAGACCAGGACTTTTGGAGGTTGAGACTGTTCGATATTATTAACATTTTAATTCTTTATTTCATATATTAACCATGTTGAAATGTTTTATAGATGTGTAAAGTAGGTGAAATAGTGTTGAACTCAGTATAATTTGACCTTAACCTAAACCATACACTTTGATTAGTCTAAAATTCCTTCTCACTGTGCGAAAACACATTCTGTTCGTGAGAACATAATCTGCCTCGAACACACACACACTCTGTTTGCGCCATCGCTCACGGCCACTCTAAATCTAGTTCAACTTGTTTGTGAGATATTGTTTTGAGAAAAAGTACCCGGAGAGTATATTTTGTCTGGAGATCGGCACAGCTGCAAATCTGTTGTATAACGTGTTTTAAAAGGCGTTTCACTTTCCAAGCTCGATACTATAAGAAGCCGTCTTCCGCAAAGGAGGGGGCACAATGGGCACTCTGAAAATTCCACCTCCTACGTGATGTTCAGGGTCGTCCCGATGTCCGGAGATCTCTGTTTTAATAAATCATCTTTGCAATGGTGTTTTTTCTTACAAGAAATCTGTCTTCATATTTTTGGAACACGCAAAAGAGGACAAATATGTGTTACCTCTTCAAGACCGAGACAAGACAACGATTTTGGAGGTAGAGACCAAGGCAAGACCAAGACTGTATATAACAATGAAAAAGCACCCAAAAAAAAAAACTGAACAAAATGACAAGTATCTTTTTTGTTTTATTACGTTTGCAACCACAAATTCCTGCATTGTGAGTTTCTCATTGATTACAGCAATACTGGCCTGGTCTTGATCTGCCTTGTCCAAGATTGAGACAAGACTGAATGAATATACCTTTGATTCCAAGACAAAACCCCTAAAAAGTTTTGAGGCTAAGATCGATCCCAAGAACTACAACACTTACCATATTTTATGTCATGTACTTCTTCAGATCGCAATCTCGTTGAGGCTAAATCAACAGCGCCTCTGCTGGTTACAGCCAAGTAGTACACTCCCTTTTGCCTTTTTTTTACCATACTTGAGTTATGCCCTCCCCTATTATGTTTGTATGGCGTAAACGTTCTCATATGCGCACTGGATCGCGAGCGGGTGAGGGTCGGTTCATGTAAAACCTTTTTTAATCTGACATGGTTCGAGTCACGACTTGCGTCTGGCAGATGGCAAGAACAGTTAGGGATCTCATTAGATCAGCCAAGCGGCTATGCCTTGTTGCGAAACCTTTCATTTCGAGCTTCATCACTGGAGAAGCACTCGCTCACCCTGCCGGTCAAAGTCAAGAGAGGGTCGAGTATAAAATGTTGGCGTGTCGGTGCTAGCAAAGAGAGAAAGAGAGAGGGAACGCTGTGTCTTAGATGTGCTGCATGGTATTAGCTAGAGTCTTCATATTTTATGTGTGTTGGGTACTCGGCCCGTGCTAATGTGCTTGTGTGGGCGTGATGAGTGATGAATCCTTGCTGAGCATAGCAAACAGGATTGCAATGGTCACGGAGCACATTTTGTACCATTTGCCTTGTAATTAGCTGGAATTTGTTCACCACAAATGCACTACAGGCGTGGGACTATTAAAAAAAAAAAAAAAGAAGGAATAATCTACTGCAAATGATGACAGTTGGCTTATTTTTTTTTCCCCCAAAGTGCCTTCACGTTAACACTTATTTTATTTGTATTATCTTTAACGGCGTAGAGGCTAAATGGAGCGTAGAGGGAACTGATTAGCAGTACCCCGCAGCATGGCAGCCCCGAGTCAATATGTATGTTTTATGGCTTTTTAAAGGGCATTTAAATTCATTTTTATATATGGTTGGAGGCATATAGCTGCTAATCACAGCCAGCACTTGTACGCTCAATGCCTCCGTGCATGTTGAGCAATATGTCGCTTTGCTTTCAATGCAAATTTACAAAAAAAAAAAAACGGACTCGTTTTCAACATTATATAGGGTGACCGCATTTTCAGTATTAAAAAACGGGACGCTACAATCTGAAAAATGAAATATACAATAAATTTCACCAAATGTAATCGCTAGCTTATAAGTTAGCACGTTAGCTAAATGCTATTTTGGTTGACAGTTCAACAGAGTTAAACAAGACATTTTTTGCGATGTCCCGACAGCTATTGGAAGCTGACTGTGCCGTTTACTTTGCGCCGGTTACGCATTGTACCATTGGAAATACGCCGCTAGAAAGCTTAGCTTGCGTTGTCTGACCGGCGACGGCAGTGGATAGTAGGACTTCATTTGCTATGATTCTTAGATGCCAAAGCAGGAAGTAGCTCTAGTTCCGGTCAACGCTTGTTGCTTCAGTGCTACCGATTAGATGTGAATGAGAATGCACATTTCGAAGTCAATTTAACAGCTAAATTCCATTTTAATGGGTTTATCATATGAATCGCTATGACAACTGTGCAATTGGCATTCAAGTGGCAAAAAATGGGACGCCGGGACAGACCTGTCTAATATCGGGTCAAAACAATGAGATTGGAAAAATCCCACTGGGATGTAGGACTCAATGCGAGGCGTCTGATCACCCTAAATTAGTATCATTAGAGCAAAGTGTTTTCTTTGTATTTGTGTGTGTTTTCCCCCCACTTTCATCCATCGGAACACTAGATAAAAGGATCTGTGAATGTTCCGAAACTTCCAGCGCATCAACGGGTAACACTATCAAACGCGTGACGAGAAGTTTGATCTTTCAAAGGCGGCGAGAGCAGACCCCGGGTGCCTTTTCCCTCGCAGTGTTGGACGGAGTTAAGTTGTTGTGAGCATTACTGATCAACACCTTAGGAAGGCAATCGACAGAACTATTATGCGGCGTGATTGAGCACGGCAGCCCGTGCCCACAGCCCCTCTGCGAGATTGCACTTTGGCAACAGAAAAGCGAGCTATTTACGGTGGGGGGAATACAGCAACCTCAGAAGTAGCTCCTGTAGCCCGAGGGTGCAAAATACTTGAAAATAAGCTGCCGGTTTCTTTGATGTGAGGGTGCAGCAAATCTAAAAAAGCATTTGAAGTAGTGCTGCATTTGAGCCAAGGACAAGTCGAGATTGTCTCTTGGAGTTGAAGGTGGGTGAGGTGCGGAGGGAGGTGAAATAAAAATCAACAAATGTCTGACTTTGTGAAGCTTAGAGTTGTCATAAGATGCTCGTCACATATTTGCTGACTGAAGTAATCCCCGGTGGATTTTTCTTCTTTTTTTTGGGGGGGTATTATATCTGGAGCAGCACAGGTTTATTGTTCTTTCGCTGATGAGGGAAGACAGAAGTATCAGAAAGGAACTTCTGAGACTTTCCGTATTGTACACATCTCCCCATTTCTATCTATAACGGAGGTGGGCAATCTCGGTCCACGAGGGTCGGAGTCCTGCAGGTTTTAGAGGTTTCTCACTTCCAACACAAGCTGATTCCAATCAACAGGATCGTTATCAGGCTTATATGCAGACCTTGCCGATGAGCCGATCATATTTCAGTGTTGGAGAAGGGCAACATGCAAAACCTGCAGGACTCCGGGGCTCGATGCCCATCTCTGATCTATAAGCTGCTGTGATTTACAGTACTTTTAGTCACTTTTTATACTGTCTTGCCCTTGTTTTTGTGTGCCTTTATTGGGAGCGCTGTTCATGTTGTACTCCATTTGGCCACTAGGGGCAATGTGGTTCAGCGCCGTTTGATACGCTGATATGATGCAGCCATTTCTTTTAGAGAGTAAAAGAAAAAAAGTCACAATCAAGTTATACCGGTAAAGGTTGTTGTTTTTTTTTTACAGCGTAGGAAGAGCGTTTGCCGGTGAGTAATGTTAACAGTCTTCTCTGTATACATTCCTGAAGCGTTTTGTATGAACAGCCGTTCTTTTGAGTGATAAAAGTAATCGCGCTAATTAGCATTAGCGAGTCGCACTGGAGTAGATCATGAGGATTCTTTGCACATCTATAAATTGAAGCGGAAATCATTGCCAGTCAAATCATTTTCAAGCAAAATTCGAAAATCTGAATATATATATATATATATATATATATATATATATATATATATATATATATGCCATAGTTGCCATAGTTAGTTTTATTAATATAATATGTAGTTTCCATTAAAAAAGGATAATAAATTAAGCATTTTTGTTTTGTTAATGATTTTTCCCCAAAATTTGTTGTTATTTTGTTGCCCGGCACCTCTAGAATTAGTCGTGCTGGCCGATCTCTCTTTAACTATTAGCAATGGGACTATCATTTTTCTTTCCTCTGATTGGCTGGCCAAAGCAAGCCAAGACGATTGACTAGCAAAACACATCTTTATCGATCTGCACACATTAATACATTTAACAATCATCATTTCTAGCATGCTGTATTATATTTGATTTATTTTCATGTTTTTCTCTCTCAGGTTATTAGGCAAATATTGATTCTGAACTGCTCCCGACGATGTACGCGGCACAGTTGTGTGCTGTTAAATTGTGTTTTTCTATCGTATTGATGGTTTCTATAATTGCAGCCGGATAGTGGCGGCATTAAGTGGCCGATTAAGTCAGATAACTCCCCACTGATGGTTCAGGTATCAATTATGTGGCCCACTACTGCTTTTTCATCACATTTCCTGTTTAATGTTGATCATGACGGGCAATTTTTTCTAAATCTGTATTGATGTTGAGGTAAAATTCTACTAGCACATATTGGCTATGTACTGTAAATGTATGGATGTATAGTTAAGAAAAAAGTGACATGCAACGTTAGCAAATACGTGCGCCGGAACGTCACGGCACTTTACAGAAATGTATTTTTATGAGTTATGTCTCGCAGCATTCCCACAATGAGCTTCACATATCGAAGTCGGCCCCGTTTAACAGCCCTAATATGATGGAGGAAAACTGTTTTGGAGCACATTAAGTGAGCAGTTTATTCCGTGCGTCTCGCCCGCTATTTCATTTTGCGGCGCCGCTGCATTAGGGGAAGGCAATCTGCTGTTTTTTGTCGCAGCTCAACAGTTATTTGTCACTCCAGATAAGGCATCTAGCAGCGCAAACACTGATTACATGTCCCAGAGCTTGTAAATTACACAACCAGACAATATAGCATCCACAACGACAAGCGTTAAAGAAAGCTATTGTAACACATAGGACAGATAAAATCGTCATGCGTGAAGGAATAACCTCTCGTATAGCGTTTCAACACGCCCGTAAATTTATGTTGTTTTTTTTCCTCATGTATTTAAGATGGATGATGAAAGGAGAGGGTAAGAGGGGTTGGCATGCGGGACTTTAAAGACGGATCAAATGTCAAGCGGTGGATGGTAAACTATGCGAGATAAAAATGGAATGTGATGTAGGAGATGGGGGAGAAAATGCAATTTGATCCAGCCTGTAGAAATGGTAAGACTCCCTGCAGGTGCGAATGGCACAAGATATGTGAAAAGAGCTCAATTTTAAAATGGGATGCTCGCTAAACTGCTCTAACCGCCGCTTTTCAGCTTCCCTTGTGCCGCAAAGAAGAGAGCTGGAAAAATAACATTTCACCATCTGTGGACCTTGAAAGGTTCCCTTTGCCGGGAGAGTAAAATGTTCAGCCGTTCACGCTTGAAGAGTTATTTGGCCGCTATTTTCTATTCCGCAGCCTGGGAGTTACCTTTCCCCATTTTTCTCTGAGAAACGCGCTTTCAGGAAAAGGTTAGCTTTGGAAAGGGGTTGTTAGTTGAAAGGATTATTTGAAGAGAGGGTCAGAATATTCGAGAAGAATATGACAAACACCAAACATTGTTTTGCTGGCTTTCTTTGTCCCCCAAAATTCTAACTAGTGAGCACAACAAGCACAAAACCTCGCTTCTTGTTCAAAGTCTCTTTTTAAAAAAATAAATAAATAATGATTTAACTTCCAATCTAAATTCCCTGTGCGACTTGCGCGTCTCACTTGTTGGTCCCGCCCACAGATGCTTTTCATTGGCTGGCTTGAAATTCCGTTTGTGATTGGCTGGCCTTAGTGTTGCATTTGTGGCCAAATGTAAAAATGAGTTGTACTTGCAGTTCCATACAAGAAAAACATATATTGTTGTTTTTGAAAAATTCCTAACTTGAATGTTCATATCTAGATGTACAGTAGCTGCTGAAATGATAAATGGTTAATCACACATGCTTCGAACCTACTGTAGGGCATGATAGGTTTTTGCAGATTAGATTCCCCTCAAACTAAATCCTGCAATTGTTTCTTTATATTTTCAATAAAAATGACTATAACTATTCATCTTTCATCGCCGGGGGAAGGGAGTGCTGAAAACATGTGGTGATTAATATTTATCGACAAGGAGGTTCATATTTATTGACGTGAACGGACAGGGGGGACCGGCCCAAAAATAGACCAGCCCGTACGGCAAACTCACGAAATCCTACCCCCGTATCTGCTCTGCACAACTCCTCCATTTCTTGCAAGTGGAGCTGTCAAAATTAATCGATTAATCAACAAGTAATTGATTATCAAATTAATCGACAACTGTTTTAAAAATCGTGTAATCGTTTGGCGCCATTTTTTTTATTGAAAATTTTCGAAATCCTCTGATTTCATATAAACAGTAATTCTATATTGATTTCTGTAGTCCTTCATGTAAGAAGACTAATTATCTTCTGTGTTTGAATAAAGTAAGACATTTGAAAACATACTTTGGAAAACAATGACTGAAGCAGTAACAATACAGCATGAATCCCACTTTTTTTTTTTTTTAAATCACTATACGAACTACGAAATAACCACCAATCACTGGTTGATAAACATTAATCGAGAGGAAATAGATGCTTTTGTAATACACAAATGCAAAATTTAAATGAATTTGATTAGTCGATTAATCAATCAATTCAGATTCTAAAAACATTCGATAGTGACAGCACTACTTGCAAGGAATAAACTCTTAGTGTTTCCCAGTTTACAACAGCAATATAGAAAACATTACCGACAGCAAACTAACAGCAATGAGCGCAATTTTGCCTCAATTGCTTTGAGAAACAATCCCAAATCAAGCCACCAACTCTTAATGATCAATTATTTGATTATTATGCTCACTCTCTAGTCAAAAGCAAGTGTTGGTTAATGCTGTCAGCGACCAATAAACCTTTAAAGAGACTTAATAAATTGCACGGGCCTCAAACAGTAATCCGTTAAATGAAGAGAATTAAATTAAGTTGCGCCCATTTGTTTCAATCCATCAAGCGACGTACGTTGGCTGGCAGGGTGCTTACTGAAGATTAGCAAACTATGTTAGCTCTAAATTACATGTTATCGGGCCGCGTGCTTCGCTGGAGATGAGATTAGCGTTTGGATTATAACACGAGGCGGTGGAAAGGTGCAGCCAACTGTAGGCCGTTCGTTGAAGGTTATTATTAAAGACGCTAATTGGGTTTAGCGTTGATAGTTGATGCTAGTTTTGCAGGTTAAGCAGTAAAAAGTCGAGCTCTACTGAGAATTTGAAGCGAAGTTGCTGTAGCTTTCAGGTGTAGATGGGATAGGTTGATAGGGCATATTCCTCCATCATCACTGGCTGCCATGGAGACGGCGCTCCTTCTTCCACTCCTCCTCACTCTCACCTTTTGTCCCCTCTTTTTTTTTTTTTAAGCCTCCAGAGAGAAGTCTATAATTCTTGGCGAGGCCTACCTGCATTAATCCAAGCTAACACCTCTGATCAAGGATTTAATTTAGAGCTGGAAAGTGTTTACTCGCTGTGATTGTTGTGTTGACAACATCCCTGATGGATGACATTTTGCTTTTGGCACCTCACAGCTGAAAACAACGCGTGTGGCAGAGGATGTTTTCATTCAACATCGGCCAACAATTCTTGGTCTCAATTCCCAATTTCCTGGTCTCGACTTGATTTGAGCCCTACAAGTTTTGGTCGTGACTTGCTCTCAACTCAGTTGTAGCCCGTCAAAGTGTTGGTCTTGATTAAATCTCACATTCATCTCGTTTTGGTGTTGACTTGGTCTAAGCTTCTGAGAGAATTAGTTTTGACTCAGGCTCACATTGTACTGATCTTGGCCTTGATGTGAACTCTATTTCTTAAAGTTTGTTCATAACTGTACTTGGTCTTGGTCTCAAACCCTCAAAGTCTTGGTTTTGTTCATGGTCTCAAATGTCAAAGTATTCGCCATGACTTGGTTTCAACTTCTCAAGGTATTGGTCTTGTTCATGTTCTCAAATGTCAAAGTCTCCACCATGACTTGGTTTATACCAAATCTCAACTCCTCGAAATCTTGATCTCAATCTCTTAAAGTCTTGGTTTTGTTCATGGTCTGAAATGTCAAAGTCTTCGCCATGATTTGGTTTCAACTTCTCAAGGTATTGGTCTTGTTCATGTTCTCAAATGTCAAAGTCTCCACCATGACTTGGTTTCAACCAAATCTCAACTCCTCGAAATCTTGATCTCAACCTCTCAAAGTCTTGGTTTTGTTCATGGTCTGAAATGTCAAAGTCTTCGCCATGACTTGGTCTTAACTCGATTTCAACCCCTCAGAGTCTTGGTCTTGTTCATTATCTCAAATGTCTTGGTCTTGGCCATGACTTGGTCCTGGAATCAACCTTGTTCGGTCTTAACCTAGTCTCAACTAACTCAAAACCTTAGCCTTACTGTATTGTCGACTTAGTCTCAACCCCTCAAAGTCTTAAACACCCCAACCTTCTTGCTAACATTCTTGCATCCAATTACAAAGCAATGCAATCCTACTTGATTTGTTTCTTTGATTCATTACATTGTGAAAAGAAACCCAATCAACTCCTCTGGACTAGAGAAAGTAAACTTTAGACATGAAATCACTCTGTGTTTACTTGTTAGTTGATTGACGTATGCATCATCAAGAAAGTACTCTACAGAATTGGAGAAGCACAGTTTTAAAGCCATGATATAGGAATGTAATTTCTATCAGGCACATGCACAAGAGAGCGCGATCCGTCTTGGTTACTGCACACTTTTGTGGACAGTAAAACGCAGTGATTTCGCCGCTGACTGATTTATAACCCTTGCTCAAAACAAGGATGTATTTTTTTGTTTTGCTCCAGAGATGCCGGCTATTCCTTTTCCGTGATCTAAGACGGTGATTTCTTTGAACTGGAAATTGTACGCTATTATTTCATTTGGGGTTGTTGTCGTTACCCCCCCTCACTGAGAGCTGTTACTGTCGGTACAACTTGCATCTGCAGTGACTCTCTACTTCACTGTTAAAGGTTACATTCACCCCCGTGGAGAACATTGCATTCATGAAGAGCTTTTCCTCGCAGTCTGCCCCCGCTCGGTCCTGTGAATGGGTCACATTTCGGCGGATATTTTACCAGAGGGGAAACAGAGGGGGGCAGTGTGTGTGGAGTTAACGAATATAGTCAGGGTCAACATCACACTGTTTATTCAGTCTTTCATGATTGAACACTTTGACAACTAGCTAGGCTGTCTTTTCATACTGTCTACACATGCATTGTTTTTTGTTTTTGCATCATGTTTCACACGAAAGAGGATAAGTACTTGTTTTGTGGAAAACACTACTTCACCTTTATATTTTTATGCAGGATCGTGAGTGATCGGCGGCAACAATGAATACACAGAGACTGATATACTGTACTGTGCTAGAATAATCGTACCTTTTATTCCCCGCAAACAGCAATCAACACACCTCACTTTGCTAGAATAATGGTGCCTTTTATTCCCAGCATACAGCAATCAACACACTTCAACGCTAAGCAGCATAATATGATCATCATCAGCGCTTACCTTGACACTAGACCGGAGAGTCGACGGTCCGGTTAGAACGAGCTGCAATACGGCTGGGCAATTGTACGTATTCCACAGCTGACTCTGCCCGGACCGTGTGCCGCTCCGTCTTTTATTCGGTAACAAAAAGTTGTGAGCGTGAGAAACCGGGCTGTCCAAGCCCTCTCCCAGACACTCTCGAAAACATGTTTGCGAAGCAGGGAGGACTGTAGTATAAACAAGGCATTCACTCCCAGCCTGATTCCGCCCTTTATTTACAAATTGTTGGGCACCTGGATTCGTACAACAGTTCAGGACAACAACATATCCTTATATAAGAGGTTACATGAGGACATATCAAACCATGGTTATTTTCCCTTCAGTACTATTGAAGTGTCCTGCGTTGTTGGCCAAACTCGGTTCTCATAAGGTAAGAAGGCATGCATAAAACTTGAGCTCAATATTTTTTGTTGGCCTTCAGTAATGCTAAAATTATTTTTGTTTTGTTAAGGAAAGGATGGGGGGGGCGAGCTTCTAACAATCCTCTCTATAGCCTGAAGACAAAGTATTGGTGGATTAGGAACTGGAACATTGCCACCCCAGTAAAACAGACTTTTTCTGATTCTAAACACATGATTGGGGGCTGTTTTTTCCCCCACAATGCAATTAACTTTATTTAACAAATTGATTGGATTAAAAGTCCCCGGGACCAAAATAAATAACTGTAGCGTGGGGGGTGGGGGGGGGGAGCAACAGCATAATTTCCATCCCTATCTGAGTCTACATGAGGTAATTTGAATAAAAACACGATTAACCCTGAGCCAAACATATGCATATTAAGGCCGAAGTCACACCCCATCTTCTCCGTTTACCTGATTGTAACATTTTCATCACAGAAAGATGGATTGCACACCTCATACAAATTGCACACTTGGCGCCAGTTGTCTTTACAATTAAGGAAAGTCACAAGCAGATGACAAATGTCATTTAAATTAGTCTCCACAGCCAATTAAACAGGCCCTGGAGTCTTCCTTGTCTAACATAGCCAAATAAACTTAACCATCTGCTCATGTCCTCACGGAACTAAATCACCTTGTTGACCACAAAATTACATGTCATTCTAAATATTCAACTCGTCGTGCCATGTATTCAGTTTAAAACTAAACTTTATTTGATTTTTGTTCTTTTTCTCTCAAATATTTTTGACGATCCCAGATGAATTTCCCCAAAACGGTCCAAACCAAATGGGAATGAAGCACATATTTTTCCTTCCCACTAAGAGGGTGTTTACAATGTATCCTTCATTAGAATTGGCACATTATCTTCCACTGTTCCCAATGGACAACTGAATTAAACCGAGGCGCAGTATGAATTAATTATGGAGGAAGGAGAAATGCTTGTTCAGTGCTGAGTAAGTTTTGTTCATGTTTTTTGGGCAGCGATGACTCCCTCCTATAAACAAAACAAGTGCAGAATAAGTATCCCCTTGATGGATTTTGGAGGCATATTGATCATTAATAAATCAAGTCGGAGATTTTCCTCAAAGCATTAAAATGTATAATGGTGTGGCACCTTCGGGAGTCAAATTTGTCTGCATAGAAAATTATGAAAATTAGAATTAACCACTTCCCGGGTCATTTTCTGGCCACAAAACATGTATGCAGAGATTGTCTTCAACTGCAGTAAAGTAAACTTTTAAAAAGTTGGATAAATAAATGTTTGGTTTTGGACGTTCTGACTTTACTGGCAGGTGAGTCTCAATGAGAGTTGTCTCTATCCTTCGATAAGCGGGATAGAAAACGGCTGGATGGACTTCCTGACATTTTAACCATATTGGACTAAGCAGCCAGGACGGATGCATGTCAATCTTTATCCTACAACGCCATCCATTTCCTGTTCTATTGTATTCATCAAGGATGCATGACAGCAATTTTTTCAGGCCGAGTACAAGTATATTTCTTGCATTTGAATTCTTGGCGATACTAATTTCCGATACTTGGTAATGCCATTGCATCTTGCTATTGTGATGAATCTAGGGGTGCTTCGATCACAATTTTCTGGCTGGTCACCGTTCTCCGATCTTTTAAAATGTCTGACCTGCCGATCCCGATTTTTGCCAATCCCATTTTTTTCTTATTTTTGGGGAAAACATTGAACAATATCTGTATTATAGTTATAGATCTATGTATAATTATAATACAAATGGATTGCTTTAACTACTCATGAAGTAGTTCTCTCAAACAGAAATGAAAAGCCTATTAGCAGAGGTGGCAAATTCAGGTCCAGCCAGTTTGGCTTTAGCATAATTGTTTCCGTTGTTGTGCTAGCTATCAGGTAAACGAGCACCATGGGAGCTAGCTAGCTAACTAGCACCAGGGGCTAAAGCCAAACTGTGGCAGGGTTTTTCTTTCTGGACCTGGAATTGCCACCTCTGCCTATTAGTCATCTCGGCAGAAGAGGACAGTGGCTGACTTTTTCAGACATCTGAGGAGGGAGATGAGATCGGTTTATTCTTAAGGGATCGGCCGATCACCGACACCCCAAAATTGGGCCCGATGTATATTTTGAATTCACTGGTTCCACTGTCTATAGCAGAGAGGCTTACCCGGTACAAAACTGCAAGTGTCTTCATCTAATCCATACATCTCTATTTGCCGCATTGAGGGAAGTCAGGGTGCGTATTTTGACTTTTAAATATTTTTTCCAGAGATGTCATGATTCGGACCGGATAGACAACCGTATTACAGCCCCAATCTCTACCCCATGCATTTTTTATTCCTTCCCCCCTATTTAGCAAAACGTCCATGTAGTGCGTGCTGAATCTACATTTTTCTGCCTCGCAAACAAAAGCCTCTCTAGTACTCGGGTTACTGGAGATGATTGTGTGTCCTGCGAGCCAATTCGTGTTGTATCGGGATGTATTCATGTCACGACTGTGTGCGACTTGCCATCCCATCAGTGAGAGAAAACTTCTTTTACGCAGAGGCCACCTAAGTCACAAACTAGCTGCAACCACCCCAACCCCCTTTCCTGCATCGAATGAAGCATCTTTATTATTCCGGGCTGAAATTGAAATTTCATTTTGTTTTGGCCCTAAGCGACTGGCAAAAGTGTCTGGCTGAGATGAGTAAAGGTCAGCGGGAATTAAAATGCTTACTGTAAGGTTTGTCTGAGCGAGATAGAGGGCCAGAGGAAAAGGCCATCTGCCCCGGAGTTGGGTCCTAACTTTTGCTTCGCTGAACAAGTTGAGCTTTCTGCAGTGCTCTTGTCAACAAAAGGAACACTCAAATGTCCCAGATTTTGATGACTTTGTGTAAATCCATTTTCATTGTGATTTATGAAAAATATTGAAAGATAAGTGTAACAATACTCAATTATATTATTTATTAAGTATTACTAAATGACGCTAATAGAGCAAATAGACCAACATATGTTTAGAAAATCTCCCAAAAAAGTGCAAAACATTTTTTTCATATCTAAGCCAACACAACTACCCTTACTAATGCATAATCGAAACCAGCCGCGTATGGTCTGATATCTCTTTGACTGCCAGACGTTTTCAGAAAAGGGATGCCGTGGGTGCCAGCCGATTTAAGCATTTTGACTGATCTTTCAAGGTCCACAGAAAATTATGTGTTTGGACTATGGAAACACACATACTACCAAATGAAAGATTGGACTCTCATCTTTCATCAGAAAAAAGTTTGTTTCTACCTTATTCCGTTCTTCAGTAATCAACAATAGAAAATGGTTACTTTCACCGAAATGCTCTGTTTTGAAACAAACATCTTTTAACGTCCTTGGCACTCCTCTGTAGGATTTTACTAAACGTTATTTAACGTTTTGGGCAGTCAAAGAGTTAAACAGACGCTCCCCAACTTACGAACGAGTTACGTTCCGGACGATCGTTCGTAAGGTGAATTCGTTCGTAAGTTGCTTCAGTGCTATATTTTGTATTACAATTTATGTTTAAAGCCTATATAAGTATATTGAAGGTTTATATAAGTATGTTTAAGGCTTGTACAAGTAACCTGTATTGGTTTGTACTGAAAAAAACATTTAATAAAATGGAGAGAATACGTACAGTACTGTACTGTACTACGTATGTTAGAGAGAGAGAGCGAGAGACACACACAGTATGTACATGTACGTAATAAGATAAATAAAATGAAGTTTAACTTACTTTTGGAAGATGTACTCGATGCTTAAGGAGATGATGGAGGAAGAGGAGGATTTTATATCATGAGAGGGTCTTCGTCGTCGCTGGAATGCGCTTTAAAAGTTACTTCCTCCTTCATGGCGACAGGCGCTTCTTCCTCTTCCTCCTCGACACGTTGCTGAGCCTCCAATGCTGGGTGAGCTCTCACAGCGCCAAGCGTCGGTATTAGCGGCGGAAAGAAGCACTACTCGGAAAAAGGCGCGCATACAAAATCTAACTTACAGCATCTCTTTCCGAACATTTTTCGACATACTGTACGCGCAGACATGTTCGTATGTACCGTTGTTCGTAACTCGAATGTTCGTAAGTAGGGGAGCGTCTGTATATATTTTTTGGCACCAGGTTAGTTTGCTGCATATTTTAAATGTATGCATTCCGTTCTTGCAGTCCTAAATCAAGCATGCTTCATCATGTATGCCAGGACGTCGGACGACAAATACCGTAAATGGAATGCACCAGGCAACCTGCTAAGGGATGATCTGATATGCAATGCTAATTAGCAATTTTCCACCCACACCCCCTACATGATTTGACGGATAGATTTCATTAGATATCAAGTGAGCTATTAAGCAGAATAACATGAGGTAGAGAAAATTTCAACTAAGGCCAAGCTATCGTTCAAATGATTTTTAGCATGCTTAAATGACGAGATCTAATTGATTTAAACAACACCAATTTTGTTTTGTTTTTGTAATGAACATTTCATGATACGATTGTTTACTAAGGCATGAGGAAGACTGGGTTGTGTGTAGGTTTTGTTATTGTGTTCTCTACTGTGGGAAGGGCTGTCAGAAAGACTTCAATATAACCACGCATCACAAGCGTTTTTGTCCTTTTGTTGACCCTGCTCCCGTTCTCCAGCACAGCCACCTCCCTCTTGTATATCCATGTCATCTGATTCCTTTTGCACTTTTGCACTTGAGCAATAGAAGCATGCAACTTCTTTGGATATTTTTCGGAGAGCGTAACAAGTCAGCCCAATGTCTCAAATCAGCTTGTTTACTTTGTCATTGTTCTCAGATGGCTTCGTATTGGAGAAGGAGTCATGCCATAACAATGTCACACAACTCTACATTTCCCTGCTTTTGGTCATTTCAGGGCAATGTGACAATTAGAAAAAAAGATGTCAGACAAATATGAATTCACATGTATGGTGTTCCACAGGGTTCAATTCTGGGGCCTCTGCTGTTTTCATTGTGTCTGCTGACCTCTGGGTTCCATCTTAAGAAAGTGCTCTATGAACATACAAGTCGATCAATTCTAGACCAGCACAACTAGCTATCTAACAAAACTATTTTACTTTTCAATAAAGATGGCTTTGGCATAGGAAACTGGTGGGACTACGTACTTCCAACAAGGTTAAGAACCACTGGTTTAGATTGTAGTAAAAGATCGCAATTTTCGTAAATCACATGCAACACAGCCACCAAAGACAATCTGTTCTCGTAAACACGCAATTTTAGTACCTGCCATTTGCGTTCTCAATAATTCCGGCCCACAGCCTTCCGTCGCACTTTCTCGTACGTGAACTGGATGATTCTTGTATCATGCAGTTCTTCTTCTCTCAGCATTCATGCGCAACTTTCAAGCTGATGTGAAAATTTCAAGTTTGTCATTTCTGACTGCGCAAAAGGGTTTTTTGGATGCACTCTAAAAGCAGCATCGTTCTTTTAATATGACTTGTGAAAGCTGTGAAAAAGGATACACCGTGTTATAATACAAGTTCAAAAGAAGCATTTTCAGTCGTCTGTCAAACGATACACAACATTGCCCTCTGAGTGCTAAGTTTTTGTGGTGTCACTGAAGCAGCAATCATTGAAGAGAAGAAAAAAAAAGAAATAGTCTAATGCACCTGCGAGGGACAACTCAAGGAAGCCAATTTGGTATTTGAGGGTAGAGGTTCTTTTAACATTGTCCCGAACCAAATAGCAAAGCACTTATCGCAGCGAGGCAGAACTAAAAAAAAAAAAAAAAAAAAAAGGAGCTCTCAAAGGCAACATTATTTCTGTCTGCAGCTTATTATGCTCGATGCTAACCCATCTTATGTTGCACCCCAAATTAATGGCGGCCGCCGCACATTTCCACCTTGCGTGAGAGTTTCTTTTCAGGTGGAGAATAAAGGGCACATCTCAAGAGCTTCATGATTTTGTGTTTGCTTTTTATTCTCCATTGCAGCTGAACTCGGCTTTCATGTCGATTAGGTACGCCCACGCAATCTTATGAGATCAGCGGCATCAATAATTCGGACTTTCCAAAGAACATAATGCTCTCTTTTGAATGCCGCTGTCAGACGGATATTTATTTAAATATAAGGTCATTATTTAGATTGTGCTTTGCAGTTATGTAAACATTATCCCATTATTGAAATCACATCTAACTTTAAAGTCCTTTTACTTTTTGGCTTGTGCTATTTTTTATTGATATTTACATATTTATATATTTTATATCTTATATGCATGCTCATTTACCTAAATGTATTATTACTAAATTTTTATTTACCTTATTTAAATATTTTACTGTAATTTGTTTGAGGGTCAAACAGTTGCAATAATAAAACCAGATGTTTCTCAGGTAAATTTTAACATTCTCTTATTTAACCCCTAGGCGTTATTGTGACCATTTTTTGGCTTTTTGTTGGTTCTGACCAAGCCATTTCAAAATAAAATACTGCCCACGGGATAAACGTGAAAAAGGGTAACCACTGAAACTAAAATGGCTCACACTTTGAAAACAACTGACAAAAAGTCTCAAGTGCAAAAACAATACTGTCACCTAGTGGCATGTTATCATGTAGCATCACCAAAAACAATCAAACAAAAAAGCTAAACCTACATGTGGAGTTAATCCTTCAGACGTTTGCGGTCTTATTTTTCCAGAACATTTTGCTTGAGAGACAAATTATGACTTCAGAAGCCCTCGGTGACATTAAATTGAAAAATGACTCCGTCCGTGCATGGATGCATGGACGATTTGACGAGTATTGGCTTTTTCCACTCCTCTGTATTTTTATGCAGGATTTGATTTTTGTGTTTTTCCAGTATGACAGAAAATTGTGCAAATATTCTCGGAAAGATGTGTGGCGTAATATGGAAATGTTAGCAACGACATGCTCGATGGCCTATATAGCTATCTATTTATTGGCCCGCTTATCTCGTGCGGCATTTCCCCATCTCATTACTGTTAGCGCTGCATTTTTTTTCTAAACTGGGACCGGAGAATATTGAAAACACTCGCTGGTAGAGAAGGACGGTGGGGGTGGGGGTGGGGCGGGTTAAATCTGACTTTCCATTCGTGGAGGGAGGGTGTTAAATCTGACGTTCCATTCACCAAGGTGTCCGGGTCCTGCCAGGCGGCTTTTGCTCCCTTAGCCGGGCAGGGCAAAGCTGACATGAAGGGGGCGCCCTGTAAGCTTCTTTTGTCCACGTGTGGCAAAGTCATCTGGAAGCTCAGTTGCGTTCGCGGACAAAGCCCGAGCGGTACCCCATAGTCGGATACGTCCTTGCTCGCTTTCCTGCTACAACTGGCAGGATTTGTTCAGGGTTATGGTTAGGATTTGTTTTTGAGAGATAATGTTAGTGGTTCAGGTAAAGGAATTTTGGTTGGGGTCAGTGGATATGGTTTGGGTTTAATGGCTAGTTTTATGGTTTCGGTTAGTTAGGTTTGGGGGATTATGATTTAAGTTAAGATCAGTTGTTAGGATTGGAGTTTAAGCGTCAAGAGGTTTGGGGTAAGGGGTTGTAGGAGGAATAAAGGTTAAGGGTTTTGAGTTGAGGTAAGGAGCTAGGGTTCGGTGTTAAGGTTTTTGGGGTATGGGTTATGGTTAGGCTTGTGGGTTTGAGTTAGGGGTTAGGATTAGGTTTACGGGTTAATGGAACATTTGGATCTTTTGTTCATGAGTTAGAGTTATGCTTCATGGCAAGGTTTAAAGGGTTTTGGTCAATGTTAGTCTAAGGCAGGGGTGTGCAAACTCAGTCCCGCAGGTTTTGCAGGTTTTCCTTCTCCAACACAGCTGATATATGATCAGATCATCAGCATGCTCTGCATAAACCTGATAATGATCCTGTTGATTGGAATCATCTTATGTTGGAAGAGGGAAACTTCCAAAATCTGCAGGAGAACTTTGAGAACTGAGTTTGCCCACCACTGTTCTAAGGGGTAAGGGTTGAGGGTTATGGTCAGGGGTTTAGTGGTTCGCTCAAGTAAAGGTTTAGGCTTAGGGTTCATGTTTAGGTTTGGCAGTCAGGGTTCGGGGTTAGGATTGGTGCTTAGGAATTAAAGTGTTTTTAATGTTGGGAATTGAGTTTGGTAGTGTTGTAGTTCTCGAGATCGGTCTTGGTCTCGAGACAGGTCTCAAGACCACTTTTTAAGGATCTCGGTCTCGTCTCGGAATCGAAGGCATTTTTACTCAGTCTTGCCTTGGTCTTGAACAGGGTAGACTTGGGAATTTTGATCTAGACCGGTAGAGACCAGGCCAGTACGACTGTGATCAGTGGATACTCATCATTTTATTCCGTTTTTTTGTGTGATTTTTCTTTGATACTGTCTTGCTTTGATCTCATCCTCCAAAAGTATTGGTCTTGTCTTGGTCTCGGCCTCCAAGAGTCTTGGTCTTGTCTCTGTCTCGATACTTAAATCTCAATAATGTTTTGGTCTCGGTTGGTGTGGTCTTGGCGACAACACTATGGTTTGGTAAGTAGTGTCGTTTGTATTTGATATAGTTTTCAAGTCTTTGCACATGGAGAATTTCCTACTTAATTCTCATTAGCACAAAATGAATATAACTGTCAAAACGGAGGGCGGGTGAACGCGAGGGCAGAGGGCTGAGCATGGACATGTGGAATAAGCTGACACTTTGCAGGGAGCAAAAAGTGCATTTTCAAGATGGGTTAGTGGGGGCTTGTTGAGAGGGTGTGTCTACTAGTAGCCTCATGAATCAGTGTCAGCCGAGCGATGAGAAAATAATTAAGAAACAGGCGGGCACTGTGTTAAACGCTGCCAAAGGTGGAGGCCTTTCTACTGTATCTGGATGGAAAAGAAAGGCAATAATGGCGTGTAGAAAATCCATATCATAACGGATGCCAAAATGCCCTTCAGGTGGCATTATGAAGGGAGACAATATAAATAGGACTGCCATATTGTAAATGTTTATATACAGTAGCTAGCTACACATACACAGCACTTTTCAGGATTTATGAGCACGGCCGTATAATACAGCGACAGTAATATTTCACTTTTGTTATCATATTGGGTGTAAATCTGCTGAGATGTATATGCTGCAGATAGAATAATTTAAGCAATTTCTCCCTCAATTTTTCTCCTTTCAGCTGATGTGTTTGCAGGCGCGGGAGTCAGGAACGAGTTTAGGGGGGGGGGGGCGGGCTGTCAAGAAGAAAGAGGCATAAAAACACACATGCACATCAGCACTTCCACACGTCAGAGCTTTTACACAAGAGCCTAACACTGCGCCTGGAATCCCCCAAAACCAACGCAGCGACCATTAAACTGCACCAATGCGTCAAAACTTTGGAACGCAACGGAAGATATTTGATTGACAGCAGCCTCCTGTGTGTGTCGCGATATGTTTGTGGTATGTTTGAACGGCAAGCGCGTTACAGATATCCGGGTGCCATTTTGCTCCTAAAAACTCGGCGTTCCAGATCGTTCCCCGCTGAGATCCAGCTCGTGCGCTCGGAATGCAGAAGCGCTCTTCCTGTGGGGCTCGTGTTCGCTAACACGCTACGGTTTGATCTTGAGCTTTGTGGCCTGCCAAACATGCTACAAGGCCTGCGTGCAGCCGTTAGCAACCGCAGCCTCCCACGTGTTCCGTGTGAAAGACTCGCTGCTGTGTAGTAAGATTGTAAACGTCCCCCATGAATCGCTTGTAGTCTATTAATTGAATGGTTGTGCTTACACAGGCCTGTGGATTGGACTCGCGTTAATGTTTTTAGTCCATAATGATGACGTTGTGACAGTTAAGGCTTTTCACAAGGCTTGCAACAGTACCGTTGTGCCAATAAAGTGTTGCATAATTGATGAAGTGATGGCTTTCCAAGCGAGTCTTTGGAATGTCTTGTTTCTTAGCCATCAAGTCTTTCACTTAAAGCACTGATTCCTAACTACTTTATTGCGGTCCAATAATGTGGCACAATTTACGGAACAAATCCGTGTCATTATTTGAATTCCTAAACAAGGAGATAACACTGCAGATGAGCCCACCACCCAAGCCTGTTAGCTTGTAAGCTAGCTGGTGGCTAGCACCTCTTGTCGCGGCGTGGAGAGGCTACCCGCTGGGTTATATTCCAGCCACCTGAGGCTTTTAAGCGGATGCATTTTTATGGCTCAATCATGTAGGGAAGCTAGCTATCAGAAAGATGCTAACCTAGGAGTCGCCAACCTTTTTTGAAACTGAGAGCTACTTCTTGGGTATTGATTCATGTCAAGGGATATCAGTTAGATACACACTGAAGTAAAAAAAAAAAATTCTCAAACTATATGGGGGTGAATAATCTCCTCATTGTTGTTTTGCCTGCTAGCTTTTCTCCATAAACTTGATAATTCGGCTATACTGCAATGTCGACCTTTAGGCCTACATCAAATGTAAACCAAACCATTTGAGTTAAACTGTTAAATAAATTGATTTGTATGGATTTAACTAAAACCAGCACACTTAATTTATTGTATTATTTATTTGCTTTTCTCCATTAACATGATAATTCGGCTATATTGCAATGTCGACCTTTTGACCTACATTAAATGTAAACCAATGCAAGTTTGAGTTAAACTGTTGAATAAATTGATTGGATTTAACTAAAACCAGCACACTTAATTTATTGTATTATTTATTTTCTATTATCTATAATTTAGGTCATTTATTTCATATTGCACATATGGCAGCTCTGTTCATTACCGCTAACATGCCTGTTATCAGAAGCTAATGCAGCATTCTGTGCATCCAAAAACATTACTGCTTAGTTCTTACCTTTGTCTTATTAGTGGTTTTGAGTAGTCCAAGTCACAGGGTGGATCGTTTCCCATGTAGCTTCCAAACTAAGTGTGGGATAAATCAGTGTGAGTATTAAATTAGCTTGAATGCGACTTTACAGTTGGGCTAAAATGTCAACAGCTTGCTTAAGGACATATTTTCTGACATAGGCAGCTCACAAAAATGCACTCACTTACGTAATTTCACACTTGATGGGTGGTCAGACACTCTAGAGACCCAAATGTCTATGCAAGCAATTAAAAAGTTACTTTTCCATACTCTGTCCCCTTAAGAATAGAATGGAATCAGTCATTTATGCTTCTTGGAGCATGTAAACTTGCTTCACTTTCTATATTTCAACTATTACCCATGCAGCATGCATACACTGTATCTGTATTCCAGCCGGGTTACACAGAGACTTATTACTGTATCCTCCGTGATAGCGGCGCAGCCTGCTAAGGATTTTGGACAGTAGAATAAGACCCGCTGAATAGCAATGTGGCGCCGGCGAGGGGAAGAAAAGAGAAGGCGGCAAGAATAAGAAGCAGGAGGCGAGAATGGGGAGGATGCGGCCTTACTGTAAATTGCTGCGCGCACACACACACACAGCCCTGCAGTCCTCGATAAGCCGGGATGGATGAAAAGGAGCTGGTTCGAAGGGAAGGGCGAGAGGGTTCGGAAGGACCTTCCTTCGGGTTGTGTGGTTTGGAAGTGGGAGGGGATGCCGGTCACTATGACAACAACTTATACTGTCAATCATCCTTCACCTGAGGAGTTGAGGGGGGTGGGGGGTGACAGAGCCGTAGTGTGAATGTGACTGTCAGCGGTAGAGATAAGGGCAAATTACGACCGATATTAATTCGGCTGATAAAGAAAACAATAACGAATGGATAAATATATTAAATGAGATAGTAACCCCAAGCTTGGTGAAGAGAAGTCATCCAGGTCGCCCCCACCACCCCCCCCCCACCCTTCCCCAACTCTACCCCTCTCCTCATTCCAAGGAAGATAAGAGCTGAGGAAGGATCCAGCATATTAACGGCAGCTACTGTAGTGCGTAGGAATCACATCCTTTTTGTGGCCGGAATACCAAACAACCCCCGTGTCCCACCCGCCCTCCTCTCCTCACAAGCCTATTATACTCCCACCAATAAGCAGGATGCTACACAATAACAGTGTCAGCATGTGTTCAAGCATTAAAAACACAGACAGAATGAAATTAATTAACCCGAAGAGATCACAGTGCTTAGCCAGTGGAATTTAATCCAATTTATTACATATATCGCGATCTAACTGGCTTGTGTTTGCATTAATGAGAGTATGGGGACAAGCGTGTGTGTGTGTGTGTGTGTGTGCCCTGACAGCGACAGTGGATGCTAAGCATGTTAGGGATCACCGACGGGAGCAGCCAATGAGGAAAGACGTCCGAGGTTTGGAGACGCCCCGGGGTGCCGGCACCCTGCCAAATTAGCGCTTGAATAACGAGCCTTTTTATCTCGTCAATGAGAAGCAGACATTTTTTGTCATCACTCCCCGTTTTCTTCTTCTATGGTCGCACAAGCTCACCTTCAATAGAGAGAGAGAGAGAATACTTTGTTTACCGATTTCTAAAATAAATTAGCATTGTAGCTTTTGAAGCGGGCGCGCTAACCCACTGAGCTGACAGCGCCGACTGGAAGGCCGCCGCCGCGCTCGCTAGCCTTAATGAGGTGGCTTATTAGCGTCGGCTCTCCTCACAACTTCTCACATGTAACGGCAGCTCAGAGAAAACAGTACGGTGTTTCGCACCTAAGAGGCGATATAACGCAGTGTTGTGACGTTTTCCGCAACAAAACTAAACAACAAGGACTTCCATTGGAACACTGTTGTGGCAATATGCACTATAATGCTGTCGCTTTTCTTACTTCCACACATCGTGATTATAAACATGTAATTGTATATACTATACATGTCATTGTCATGTACAGCATATCTATTAGCAAACTAGCAGCTACAAATAAAAAGTACATTTGTACTTTGATGTGGTTGCTTTCCGCCATTTGTGGTACGTTTGGTACATCTCATTGCAGGTTGAAATGTGTTCTTTGTTTAAAGTTTAAATTTCAAGGGGAAGTCAACCTTAAACATTTCTTGGCAATAATATGTTATATGTAACCTCACTAGTCTAAACATGACATTCTGATTGATAATACATTTGTAGAATATGAGTTGTGCAGCAAAATCCAGACATTTTAATCTATCTCAGGGGGCAGCCATTTTGCCACTTGCTGTCTACTGAAGATGACATCACAGTTGGTCAGGGCTCAAGCAATGACCAATCACAGCTCACCTGTTTTCTGAAGGTGAGCTGTGATTGGTTGTTACATGACACCTGGGCAACTGTAATGTCATTTTCACTCAATAGCAAGTGACAAAATGGCCGCCTTCTGATATTGATAAACACTGATGGATTTTGCTGCTTAACTCATATTACACAAACACAATATTAAACAAAATACCATATCTAGGCTAGTGTTAGTGTTCTAGATTAAGGTTTCAAGTGTGTGGTAGGGTTTAAAGTTTAGGGATTCAAGTCTATGTTTTGTTAGATATTATAACATTTTTAATACTTAATTTTATTTTATTAACCATTATTAACATTCCAATTCTTTATATTAACCTTGTCTAAATGTTTTGTGTCCTTAGTAGAGCAGAAGGTGTTGATCTCGGTATAATTTGACTTTAAGATGGGACATACTATTTAGTCTAAAAAAGTTCCTTCTCAGCGTTTTGTGCGAAAACACATTTAGCCCTTGAACTAGAATTTGTCTCAAAAACACCCAACTGACCTTGTTTACGCCATCTGCTCATGGAAAAGTACTCAGAGATATGTTTTGTCTACAAATAAAAGAGAGGAGGTCCTAAAATTATAAAAGCCGTTCGACACCCGGAAGAGACACATTTGACGCTCTGAATCCCACGATGTTTAAGTGATGATAGAGGCTGTTATCTGTCCAGAGATCTCTGATTGATTAAAAATAATTTTTGCAAAGGTGTATTTTTCTTACATTAAATCTATCTTCATTTTTGGAACACGCAAAGAGGAGAAAATTCTAAATTCCTCTTCAGTTTCCAGTTGGAGTTTCAAGCCAAGGTTTAGTCTTCAAGTTAGAGTTCGAAATTAAGGTTTCAAGTCTGTGTTAGGGTTTAAATTTGGTGTTTTGGGGTTTAAATATTAAGGTTTTAAGTCTATGTTTTGGTTTCACGTAGGAGTTTCAAGCCTAGGTTTAGTTTTCAAGTTAGGGTTATAAATCAAGGTTACAATTCTCTATTAGGGTTTAAAGTTTTGGTTTAAAATTGGGGTTTAAAGTTCGGTTTTAACTCCAGTTGGTGTTTCAAGCCTATGTTTAATTGTTAAGTTAGAGTTCTAAATTAAGGTTTCAAGTCTGAATTAGGGTTTAGGGTTTGGGTTTGAAATTAGGGTTTCAAGCCTGGGTTGTGTTTTCAAGAAAGGGTTAGGGTTTTGACATATGGCGTCAAACTTGCTTTTGGGTTTCACAGAATAGTTTATAACCTGAGCTAATTGTTTCAAGTTAGGGTTTGAAATTAAGGTTTCAAGTATGGGTTCAGGTTTCAAATTAGGGTTTTGACCCTGAGTTAGGTTTTCCAGTTAAGGTATCAAATTATGGTTTCAATTCATCTTTTTATTGTTTTTATAAAACCCTTACTTCATGTCCCTTGGATTCAACTGCAAAAAAAATATTCCTCAAAATTTGAAAAAATGCTCCTCAAAGAAGTAATTGATTATTAAAACTGCTCCTCAAAAAGAGAGATGGAGTGAGGGAGGGAGGTGAGAGAGAGGGGGGGGGGGGAGGGAGAATGATTGCGTTCAGCCAGAGGTAGCAGGCTTGGCACATTTCAGTGAAGGTTGAGATGTGTTCTCCAAGACGTGTGAGGTTTTGCATTAGTATCAAGTCTATCCGGCCACCATCATATTCTTGAAGGGGCAACACCTACCATGTGTGTGGCCCTCCTTCTTCATCATCTAAACTCAGATTTCATATTCCCCCTCCAGCAAGAAGGACCATCTCGACCTTTCATTTTCTAGTTCAAGGCTTTCCTTCCTTTTTTTTTTTTTTGCAGATAAATGCTCTCCTATCTACTCTGACAGATGTCACGTTGCATCACGTCCACGGTGATGCGTAGCCTCTGATCCTGCCACTTGCAATAAGCAGCCAGCACCGGGGACGCCCCCTCCCGAGATAACACCCTGACACGCTTGATTATTTTAAAGGTGCATCATTTGTGTGGCCGGCCCGGTGTTGAGAAACCATAGCTGGGCGTCAGTATCGCTATTTCAGGTCTGGAAAATGGCATGACATGCTGTTGTAGACACACGCTGAGATAAGAATGAGAAGTTGATAACATCACATGGAATTTGATTTATTTCATGTTCTGATTGTTGATGATTTTGTTGCGTGGTTGCTAAGTAAAGGGAGGCAAGGGAGCACTACTTGGCAGCAACCAGCAGAGGGTGCAGGAAAATACATGCTCGGCTAGTTTGAGTTGAAATAAGAGACTTTGAGAATTACAAAATAATGGCATTCAAGTTTCAAAGTAGGGTTTCAAGCCAGAGTTGAAGTTTTAAAGTATGGCATCAAACTAAGGTTAGGGTCAAATTAGCCTGTGGTTAGGTTTCAAATTAGAATTTCAAACGACGATTAGGGATTCAAAGTATCCAAATTAGGATTTTTAATCTGGGTTATGGTTTAAAATGATGGGTGTTTTTGTTGTTGTTTTGTTGTTTTAAACCTGTACATGGTTTTTAAACCAATATTTCGATAGGCTTTGAAATTAGGTTTTAAAGACAGTCAGGGTTTAAAGTTGGAGTTTCAAGCCAATGTTAAAGTTATAAATTATGAAGTCAAGACTGAGTTAGGGTATTAAATCGAGTTTTCAAACCAGGATTGGGCTTTTAAAGTAGTGTTTCAAGTCAGGGTTAGGATTTAAATGTGGGTTTGAAGCCAAGGTGTTGTTGAATGAAGATATCATTTGTAATATTTTGCCTGTCCAAAAAATTGGAGATGAGACTTCTTTGTGAAAAAGCTCCTTGCAAGGATGATTTATTACAGAGATCTCCGGTCACACAGTTGAATATCACGTAAAGAGTGCCATCCAAGAGTGCGTGCCCCCCCCCAAAAGACAGCTCTTTATTACAATCCCAGTTTGTACAGAAAAACGCCTCTTCTCCTCCCCTTTGAATAAGACAACAGATTGGTTCTCACAATATGTTATGTTGATCTGCACCTGTTCATTTTTTAGTCATAACAGATTCTCAGTTTGTACTTTTTTCCCAAAACAGAATCTCAATATGTCAGATTGAATTTGACAGCTCCTGATGGTAGTGGGAACAGCGTGTGTGAGTGTGTGTGTGCTTTCTCAAAACAGAATATGTTCTCCGTAAACAGATTGAACTTTCTCACGCAGGACACTGAAAATAAATTTTAGACAAAAACAAAGTACCAGATAGGTTAAGGTCGAGTTATATTGAGTTTAACATTATTTCACCTGCTCTACACATCTATAACTAAATTCAACATGGTTAAAATATAAAATAAAGAAGTAAAAATGTTAATAATGTTACAGTGTCTCTTTCTTTTGAGTTTCAAAATTGGTTTGTGGTTTCAAACAAGAATTAGGATTTCAAGACAGGATCAGGGTCTTAAATTGGGGCATACGGCATAGTTAAGGTTTAAAATAATACATTTTGGCTTGGATTAGGGTTTTGAATTAAGTCTTCAAGTCTAGATTTTAGTTTCAAACCATGGTACAAAGTTGGTATAAAGTTGGACTTCTGGTTTTAAATTAGAGATATCAAATGAGGGTCTTAAAGTAGTGGTAGAGGTTGATTTCGAAGTTACAGTTTAAAAGTATGGTTTCAAGTCCTACTTAACAGTTTCAAGTGAGGTTTAGGCTTTCAGCAATAATTAGCGTTCCAAGGGTTTCAATCTAGGGTTAAGGTTTCAAGAAATGTATCTCAAAACAATGTTTTAAAGTTTAGTTTCTAGCCTAAACTCCAGTTTCAAGTCTGTGTTTCAGGTGTCAAAAGATCATAGACGACTACCACAACACCTGGTGGTATCAGTCATTTTGTAATACCACAACCTGTTTTGTTTTGTTTCTGAGGGATATATTTAAGGTTAGGTGTTTATTTATTCAAGTGGAAAATTTTCCCTGGAAATGAATTGAGGCAGCCATCTATTAGAGCAGAAATAGAGTACAGTGCTGACAACAAAGCTGGCAGAAAGCGAATGGAGTGAGGTTCCCCAGACTGGGAAATTTGGCCTCTGAGTACATCTGCATGCATCAGTAACATTTTTTGACTGGATGTCCCTTGGCTGCTTTCACATGAGGAGATGCTCATTTGGCAGCAAAATTTAGCAGTCTGGAGCCACTTTATTTGGTTACAGTCAAGCCTGTTCATTTCTGTCCGTAATGCGTTAGCTCAGAGCCTCAGGCCTCCATGCGGCTCTGTCCTAGATTCCCTTTCCACATGTATTCTTTTGTTTTATGAAGAATTTGTTTTGGTGGAAATAGTGCAGTTAAACAAATTTTCTTTTGTATTTTCTGTTTTCTAGAGTTAATAGAGAAAAAACATTCATTTAGTTCAAGTGGGCCATAATGTAGAAAAATCATTCATTCTTTCCATTTTCAATTAGTAATTGAAAAACAACTAATTATTTTTCAATTTTAGGCTCAGATCAAAAATACAACATGTAATGGAGATGATTTATTTTTGTTCGGTTTTATGTGACCCAGAAATGTGCCGCTTCTTAACTGCCAGAATCAGTCAAGGGCAGAAACAATTCTTACCTCCATCAAACACAGCAAGTCGTCCAGAGCCTGGAGTAACAAAGCAGCCCCAGACCATCACACTAGGACCACACACCTTCAAAAAAAGTTAAACTTTTTGGCTCATCAGTCCATAGAATATTCTCACAAGTCTTGGGAATCATTCAGATATGCTTTGAAGAAAAGAAAAAACTGACAAGCCTTTAAGATCTTTTTTTCTCAGCAGTAGTTTTCGCCTTGGAACTCATGGATATCATTTTTGCCCAGTTTCTTACATCTGTAAATCAGGTGGCGAGTTCAGCAGTTCTTTAGAAATTGTCCTAGGTTCCTTTGTGACCTCCTGGAGGAGTTGTCGGTGTGCTTTTGGGGTAGTTTCCGTAGGCTGGGCAGTCCTGAGAAAGTTTGTCACTGTCCCATGCTTTCTCAATTTGTGGATTATGGCTCTCACCGTTGTTCGCTGGAATCCTAAAGGTTTACGAATGTTGACCCTTTCCTGACTGATAGATGTCAATTACTTTATTTCTCAGCTGTTCTTGAACTGCTCTGGATCATTGCATTTTGATGCAGCTTTTTGTATTCTTTAATAATATATATGTATCCATAAGAAACCAATGTTTCTACCGCATGTTTTTTAGCGATTCTTCCGCCAGCCTGCAGAGCGCGGCGGCACTGTCGCATTAGAGAACATCAGTAAACACAGTGTGTCAGGTCAAGGTAAAGATCACATCCCCCTGCGTTCAACACAAGTTGTCTCCTATTGAAAAGTCAGCGTTATTCACGCCATGTCTCGGCAGCGCCGGCTGCCAGGCGGAGACGAGGCCATTGTTCAGCTGAGGAGCGCACTGAAATATTTCTCTGGCGACACAAAAAAGCACTGGATCAGCAGCAATTAGTTGAGGAGTAAGAGCGAGATAAAGAGTGGACGGGCAGTCGGGAAAAAAAAGGAGTGCGTGTGGAAAATGTGGAATCAGCGTGGAGGAATGAGGAAGAGGAGATGAATAGTGTTGGGTGGAAGGATGTAGGGGTGGGGGAGGGGGGCAGTACTGTAAGTGTTGCGTGGGAGACTGGGGTTCCAAGGAGCCATGTTTCCACCAAGCGGTATAGATCGCTTTGGAACGCCCCGGGGTGCAGTGGGGGGATTGACACAGCTGAGCTAAATGGGAAACTCACTGATACTACCAGATTAAAATGATCAGTCATGGAAAAAAAAACTAAAAACGATCATACCCTGTGACCAGGGTTCAAGACTTCCACCATCATCTTGACAATTAAGGTCAAAGTTCTAACCGAGAACTTGTATTTATTTTATTTTCCAGAAGACAGGAAGTTGTTCGTGGGGATGCTGAACAAACAACAGACGGAGGAGGACGTCTACCGCCTATTCGAACCCTACGGAGTCATCGAGGAGTGCACGGTCCTAAGAGGGCCTGACGGCAACAGCAAAGGTAAGCCCCATTGACACAATTGTCAGCTCGATTTAGGTCACCGACGGAAGAGTGACTGTGTGGGCTGTACGGAGAAAGTGTGTGACTTGCGCGTCAGATATACTGGAGGTCAAAATAGCATTTTCACTTCATTTCACGCTCAGCTGTTTGATGTGATAGACAGCTTTAGGCATTGGTGGGAAAATGTACAATGATATCAGTTATGTACTGTAAAGAGGAAAGTACAGTCAAATATTGCAAGAGCTACTCAATGTCACAGCCTGACAGATTTTTAGTTGGATTAGGTCTGGGTTCTGGCTGAGTCTTTCCAACTTTCTTCCGGTACCAAAAGCATTCCTTTTTGGGATTAGGATACAAACCACTTCTGCAACCAGCGCCATCAGTAGCTCAGACGAACACTTGGTCACTGGAGACTCGTGCTTTTGAACTGTATTTCGGTCTGGGCTGGCTAAGGGCAATTGCATGTTTGTTTTTTTCTTCTGGTGGAGCCATTCCTTTGCCATTGTGTCCCACTTTTTACACCGGGGCCAGCAGTAGCTTAAGACCAAAGGACATTGAACCATTCCCAAAACTTTCGAAAATGTTTCTTCTATTGATGCCATTTAATTGCATCCCACTTCTGACACCAGGAACAACACTAGCCGATCCATCAGATAACATTCACCGTTGACTTAAATACATTTCAAGCAGTTGTTGTTGGAGAGATGCGAAACTGCCTCTAGTTGGCCAAAGAGTCACTGGTTAAAATCCCTCTACATCTTGATTTCATTTGTGTGTTTTGGATGAATCCAACTTCAGCTCATCAGCAAGCTCTACTGTAGCCTGAGAACGATCCTGATCATTTGAATCAGGTGTTTTGGAGGAGGGAAGAATCGGTTGAGGACCGTAGTTTGACACCTGTGGCCTCTATAAGGACTTGGACTTGCCTGATTAGCATTATTTCTAAAATGTTCCTGCTAGTTAAGGCATTCTTTTTTTGGCTTTGAATGTATCCCACTTCTGACACCAGAGATGTCAGTAGACAAAGACAATTGGTCATCTGCTTCCTGACCTTATATCTTTCTTTGCAAGCACCCCTGAATATAATCAGATGTATGCTTTTAAAGACAGGAAGCACATTTATTGGCTGAAAAATAAATAAAATTCATAGATAACACATTTAAAAACCCATCGCTGCGTAGCCGAATAGGACAGAACCATTTATCAGTAATTGTAATCACATACAGTACAGTAACGCTGCACGTCATCTTAAAACGCTGACTTTGCTATCGCAGAGTCTCTCTCAGCATATGGAGGTATCTCATATCGGGAGAAAAGCAACTTCTGCATTGCAAAACCGAGGTTTCAATCCCGTACTGTCCTCATTTTATGCAGAGTGTTAACATGAAGCATTTCCATTTGCAGCGGAAAATCAGGAGTGAAAAGGCAGACAAAGATACAAAACATATTTAGAATTTAGCAGGAGGTGCTGTATAAAGACTTGGCCTGATTTGCTAACATCTCAAAAAGTGGCCGCTAAATTCCCTGCACTACAGATTCAATGCTGTTGGTGGAGACATTTAATATGGGGTTTACATTTTAGATATCGCTGGTTTACAAGAACAACATTAAGTTTGAAGTGATGGAGTTGGAAGTGTTAGTGGAAGACAAACAAACATATACTGAGGTACAAAAAAGAGATCTATCACTCCTATCATTTTTAAGAATGTTTCTAAGAATTGAACCCCATTCTTCCGTAAAACTTGGGAGAGGCTAGCTCCAATTGTCACCATGTGCTGTAATGATCCAAACATAAAGAAAATGCAGAGTTGGTGTACAGTTTAGTCATTGTCAACATGGCATGACTCCTTCTTGTGACCTGGTTTGTTGATTAGCTTCTGCATCACTTTGCATTTGCAGTCAAGCTTGTGCCCGTTTAGTTTAGCATGCGTGAACCTTCACTAAATGTATTCCAAACATGCTTTGTCATCACAAATGTACAATTGCTTAGTGTTTAGCGTTACTTGGCTGAGGGCATAACCTTGGGCAATAAGCCACATGTAGCATCACCAATTCTAAAGACAACAACATTATTACCTGATCAAGTGTAGCAGCCTTAATTATTACATTCGTCATCTAGTCGAGCTTGATTGTACCTCCCACAGTGTTGTGTCCACTTCAACGCACAATTACATCAAGAGTGGCTCCCCGCTGATCCTAAATCAAAACAGTCTGCACCCACAAATATCAGACCAACTCCTGTCAAGTCAACACAAGACAAGTGTAAGCCTTGAGACACAAAGGCTTTATTGGCAAAGTCGCCAAATTCATATACTGTAGCATGATATGAGTTAGCACAGTGGAAGTTTTTTCTTACCTTAAGGCATGCATGAGGCAGCCCCAAACTTTTGGAGACATCAATTTCCTGTGACATATAGCAAAGTGCAAGGGGACCAGTTGTTTTTCATGTCTGTGCAGCCTATTCCCTAGCTAGCGCTTATGGAAATTGTTGTGGAATTATATCTAAAAGGGCTGGGAGCCAGAGCATTGTGACTCTGCAGTAGTTTGCAGGCGGAGGAGGAGGGGAAAGATGGATGTCAAAACAATTCATATGTCCCCGCTGTGAGGGTGCACAGGGCCAGCCCAGGAAAGCTTTATTTCTCTTTGTGTAGCTCTGCAGTGTGCTCTGCATCGAGGAACTCGACACTACTCCACATGTTCAATTAAAACAGTGGGAAATCACTTTTACGTGTATTTCTTTTCAGCAGATGACCCTTTTTAGTCATCTTTGCCAATTATTTCGTTTGATTATGTTCCATTCAAAGTAGCTTACCGCTGTGTCTTCACTTGTCTGTTTTGCAACTGCCCTCATTCTCCCCTGGGCTGAAATTTCGCATCTCCACATGTGGAGAAGTAAATACAGGAGACCCTCGTTCTCCTCCTCCACTGATGTGCTAATTATGGTGTGGTTTCAGGACAAAAACAACCACCCTAGTCCACGGCAAGTAGTGCGACACTGTAATAAAATGCTAACCCTACTCAGAATTGTTGCTTTTCCACTTGCAAAAGCAGGTACTGCAAAATACTATAACCGTTTAACATGTATTGTAAATCTAAATGTGCAGTTTAATGCCTGTTGATGTTTAATGTGTGTATTCCAGAGGTGGCAAATCCAGTTCCAGAAAGTAAAAACCCAGCCACGGCTTGGCTTTAACCCCAGGTGCTAGCTAGCTAGCTCTCATAGTCCTCGTTTACCTGCTAGGAAACTACCTAGCTAGCTAGCATCAGGGGCTAAAGCCAAATTGTGGCAGGGTTTTTACGTTCAGGTGCTAGCTAACTAGGTCCCATGGTGATCGTTTACCTGCTAGGGATCTAGATAGCTAGCATCAGGGGCTAAAGCCAAACTTTTTTTCTTTCTGGCTAAAGCCAAACTGTGGCAGGGTTTTTACTTTCTGGACCTGAAATTGCCACCTCTGGTGTATTCAAAACAACCATGCAACTTTGCGGCTAACTTAATGCTAACACTTAATATGAAATGCTATAAACAGGCTAGCATTGGTGTAGCAGTATTATATAATGCTTTAAACAATGGTTATTTGAACACAAACAATGTATCAAGACATGGAGAGATACAATTTAACAATATTAACAAGCATATATTCTGTAATCTGACAAATTTTACTGTTTTTTTACTGAGTCACTTACAGTAAGTAGTTGTGAAACTCTTTTTCCGCAAGGCTGTAATATACTACCCCCTGGTGGCCAAGTTGTACAAACCAGAATGGGCCAAATAATTAGGACGTACATTCTTTATAAGTTATTACCCCACCCCCCCCAAAAACAAACAAAAAAAACCACTGAGGATGGGCACGTACCAATACCAGGTAACAGTATCGGGCCGATAACCGGCCTTATTTCAACGCATCGGTACTCGCAACAGTGGCCGATACTGCCGCCCTCTTGTGGCCATTTTAAGATTAGGAACTAGAAATTTCAAATTAGAAGAATAGAAAATTGCCTTAATTTCATGTGATTTTAAGGACAATTTTATATATTTGAATATACAGGTATTTCTTTAAAATTATCTGTAATTGTTTTTTTAGGGGAAATTGTATGTATCAAAAGTACTAGTGGTATCCGTACTTGATGATTATGCGTAATGGCATTGATCTGGAAAAAAAAAGCAGTATTGAATATCTCTTTTAAAAAAGTGGCTATACTTGCATTCCCCCTGGAAAAAGCAGGCACAACCAGGTACTACAGTATTTCTAGTACATGGTCCAGATATACAACAAGAAACTGCCCAAATAAAATGCATCGCTCCACAGTCTCCATTTGGCTGCAGCTGTCCATTTTCAACTGCCCTCAGTCTTCCCCGGAATAAAACACGTCCAACCATGCGTATTTTTAACTATAAGAGGTCACATCCAATATTTTCCTAGTTGTAAACAAATACTATGCATTTTCCATATCTTTGTCATCCATTTTTCACTTTAGTGACTGAATAATTGATGAGCAACATGTAGAAAGGCAACAAGAAGCTCCGTGTGTGTGTTTTACCATCATATTCCTGAAGGACGCGCTGAGCTGAGAGCTGTTGGTTTGTGCGCCAGCCACACAAATATCGATCCACGTGTGACTGTGAATCCGCTTCGTGTTTAAAATGCACAGACAGCCGCGCGGTGCTAAATAGCACACTTTCCTGCTTCATTCGTGCAATCTTTTTGCCCGCAGCTTCAGCCTGCTTGTCACGCCCGCCCACTGTGCAGGGATGCGCGCAACCATTATTTTTTTTTGGGGGTGATGTCGGATATACTTCCACATCCTTTATTTACATAGAGCCGACTTTTCACCTCACTTGACTGGTTGGGCATTCATACCGTGTGTGTATGTGTGCGTTTCTCTCCTCCAGGTTGTGCCTTTGTCAAGTTCTCCACACACACCGAGGCTCAGTCAGCAATTGGTGCCCTACACGGAAGCCAGACAATGCCAGTAAGTATTTCTTTGTCATACTTATAGACACACATCCTGAATGTACTACTCAACTAAAACAAATATCATCATTTACAACTTTATAATCATCACAGCCAATGGGGATTTTGCATTTTAGGGGCAAGATGGACAATTCTGTAGGTTATCTTACAGTATGGCAATGACAATGAATGGATAGATAGATAGACAGACAGACAGACAGACAGGTAGCTAGCTAGCTAGCTAGCTAGCAAGGTAGACAGGTAGCTAGCTAGCTAGCTAGCTAGCAAGGTAGACAGACAGGTAGCTAGCTAGCTAGCTAGCAAGGTAGACAGCAGGTAGCTAGCTTTTAGGGTGACCTTATTCCATTTTCCAAAAAAAAAAAGAGGACACTTGCAGTTACATAGTGTACTTCACCTCCTATTAATCACGCAACGCCAACCGGACATTTTCATGAATTTATCAAAAACCCGGACGCCCAAACAGGACGTAAGAAAATGCCCCAAAAGACGACACATTTGGTCACGCCATTGCTGCTAGCTAGGTAGACAGGTAGCTAGGTAGACTAGATGAATGGATGGATGGATGGATAGATAGCATTATTGTCCAATGAAAAACATGCTGTCAATCTAAATATAAAAAAGAAAAAATGTTCCTTGTATTTTGGAACAAATACTTCCAAAATACGTGTTTTTTTATTGTACAGCAACAATATGCAGTGTTATAAACAATCTGAGGTCCCCCTAGGGCAGAGGTGGGCAATCTCGGTCCTCGAGGGCCGCAGTCCTGCAGGTTTTGGAGGTTTCTGACTTCCAATACAAGCTGATTCCAATCAACAGGATCATTATCAGGCTTATGCAAAGCTTGCTAATGAGCTGATCATATACTGTATCAGCTGTGTTGGAGAAGGGCAACATGCAAAACCTGCAGGATATCGGCCCTCAATGCCCACCTCTGCCCTAGGGGAATTCATCGTTGTCGTCTACGGGCATACATTTATGCTTTTTCTAGCAATGTGGTGAACTTAAGTGCAACATGTAAGCTTTAAAAAATGGGCGAAGTGCAGCAGTTTGTCTCTTTAATTAACATTATATTTCTTTAAAATCTCATTTGAAGATAAAAGTGTTTAGAGTGATAATTGAATTCCGGGCAAGTCATCAATCAGCGGTGTTCTGCTTGCATAATCACTGCCTATAACCGCGGCACGAGATTACATTCGCTCGTTATGTAAACTCGCCGTGCGTCTTATGAATTCCGGATTCTATCCTCGGAAAGCCTATTTTATGCGTGCCTTCGAGGCCCACTCGTCAAAATAAAGGCGACACAGTTGACCGGAATGGAGCAGTTGGCGGAAGCGCAACTCTTATTACCACAAAAGGCCTCAAGTGTGCGCCGCTTTGGTCCGCATTTTTGTTTGTTGGAAGCAGGTGGACCCTGAACTCTCCCGTCGCTCGATCTATCTTCCTACCTCACTTCACAGAGCTCATGTTTGTCCTTTTATGATTCCATTATTAATGGTCGCCAAATGTGTGGCGGGGAAAGAGCCACTAGAAAGCCAGCTGTGCCATTTGAGCACAACCCTGCGAGTCAATCTAAGTGCAAATGACTGCAGGTCGCTGGGAAAGACTCTTGATGTCCATTCTCCGTAGATACTGTCCTTCCCCATTGCTCCTGCACCGCTATCTGTGCTAGCTCGTCGGCCCCCGGCTCGTCTCTCTTTGGCATCCTCTGGGGATATTAGGCAATAGACTTGTTTACTCCACCTTTCGCCACATTGGCTGCTGAATTATTCATCTGACTATAAGCAAGGGGCCGAAGGGAGGGGGGGGGGGATAAATTGGAGAGAGAGAGAGAGAGAGAAGTGAATGGACAGGATTTATACCTCCTGCTCTGCTAAATTGATTATAGAAATATGATCAGCATCTCATATCCTGAGGCTGCCGGAGGACGCAGCTCACCGTTAGCGGGCCGTGACCGTCCGTGTCGATACGCGGGCTGTGCTGTACCAACCACGTGTGTCCCTGAACGGGTCACGCTCACGTTAATTACAAAAAGGAGTTAAGAAAGCAATCAGAAGGAATGGTTAATATCACCCGTATTCACTTTGCGAATACTCAACGATACAGAGTACGTAAAGCAAATTTTGTGCATCGACTTGATGTTTCTTGCTGTCAGGTTCAGTCAACCTAAAACATTTATTAAACAATAGACAAGGAAGGCTCGCGAGGAGAACTGACAGAGATGTACACAGTAACAATCTCCTACCGCTCTGAATTAAATGTTGCCCAGCCCTCTTTCTTTTAGGGCGGTCCCTGATTACACAGTCGTTGGAAGAATACACAGCAGCAACCATCACGCATATGAGTCATTGTGCAGATAATAATACAGACAAACTGATTTTTTTACCAGGATTAACACATTTGGTTGGCTTTTGAGAGTCACACCAAACCAAATTGCTGCAGGAAGGCTTCCCATCCCCTCACCTGCATGTAGACCCGACTTGTTGATGCGTTTGCGCACACGTAGAGCAGAGAGCACACAACTTATGCACGAGCGTACACACTTCCTATGTCACCTGTTTTTCACGCTCACAGGCAGCCATAAAGAAGGGTCAAAGGCTCCCTGACTGATTTTATTTTCCAGCTCGCGGAAGTTGCGATGCATACATTGTTGCCATTCAGGGGCCATTGGGCATTCTGTATGGATAACATGTGTGAGTCAGATAGGAATGAGAGCATTTGTGCGACGGACAGTATGTGGAGTTTGTAAATAGGCGTCACTCGGTGCATATATATGGCTTATTTATTCCTGGGGAATCAGTATGTCGACAGATTTATCTGTGATGGACATCAGTTTTCAAACAGCTGTAAACAATTTGTATGTTTGTGAGTGTGATCATGGGGGGGTGGGTGTGACAGAAGCTACGTTAGTCAGGAAACCATTAGTACTGCATTCGGTGTATTTTCTCTCCACATCATTCTTCACAAAATTCCCCCAAATTGTGATTCTCAAGCCTTTATTCCACCCCAAAAAAATCTTTGTGTATGAAAATGTAGTGCTGCGATATTCCGTTTGCCCAAATGAATAATAAAGTGCATGTGCACGTTACTGTTGTGTTGTCATATAGATTGAAAGCCTTCTTTGATTGCCTATTAAATGACTTTATGGAGTCTAAAGGGGCAGAATTCCCTTTTCATTGATAAACATTGATGGGTAGTACGTTGTTTACCTCCCTGTTCAAGCAAGGAAGGTTAAAAAAAAAAAAATGTTTGCTTAAAGTGCACATGCCTGAAGCAAAACCTCAGACGTGATGACATCTAATATTATATTAATTAGTAGCCTCAGCATGGATTGTTTTGTTAATAAGGGGAAATGTATTAGCATGTGAAATGTTGAATATAAGCATTTCCTCTGTTGAATTTACACAAAGAAAGAACATTTAATTAAAAAAAAATTACAATATACACTAGTATCTTTCTTCTACAATATAATGAATGTGATCATATAATACCGTAATTACAAGGCAGGTCATGTTTAGTAGAGTTGGAAGATTTGGTGACGTTAGTGGGGTTTCCATCCATCCATTTTTAATCCAATTTTCAAGAAATGCGAAAATAAAACTAAATGAAAATGCTAGAAATTCGAAAAAAGGGCCCAAAATTCTCCCCAAAAAGTTTTTACGTTTGGAGGGGGTGGATTTTGAAGCGTATCGAAAAAAGGAAAATGCGAATTTGGGCTATGGAAACAGGTTTTGGGAATAAACGCTGACAAGACCGGATACACATCACACGTTTTGACCGGATATTGTAGTCACAAAGCAATGGCGGACGATAAAGTAAGGTAAAAACAAAAAAAAAACGATAAAGTAAGGTATGTTTGGGGGGGTTGGGAGAACGAAACTGAAATATTATAAGCGAATATTAATGCAATTTTAGATGGAAAACAGCAAAGAAACGCTACAGTTTATCAAGAATTACAAAAGAAAACTCATACCACGTCGTTGCACGGCGCAGTCACTTCCTGCTCTTCTTCTTCTTCTTCTTTTAAATTACTGGTGGATCACATCTCTATGGTGTATAGTGCTACCTACCTACATTCCCCTCTCATTAATCTCAAAAAAAGAACAGAAGGAAACGGGTCGCATGTCCGTTTTGCACATTTTCAGTAAATTCGCTTAAAAAAATTAAAACAATTGGATGGAAACTCCACTTAAGTAACCCTTTTCACACTGCACTTGTTTTTTTTTATGTTGTCCACTGTTTTGGAAGTTAAGTAGTTAAAATGGAAAGCTGTGGCTTTATTTATAATCAGGAGGATGAGGAGACATGATACAAGTGGACCATGTTTTATTTTTTTAACTAACATTTCTATTAAAAATGATAAAATCACACATTTCTATCACTTTGAACAAACCTGGTATATTCTGTGATGGTACATCATTTGTCTTGTGTCCCAAAACTCAAGCATTTAATATTATTTCCTCCATTTTGTGCGCGTCATTTACTGTCCAAGTCCACCGAAATCATTTCCTGTCGTCACTCTGAAATCACTCCGCCAACATCTCTCTTATTGGATGCGGCATCGGTCCAGGAATGTTGGAGGAAATCCATGGATTTCAAAGTTTGGGAAATATCACCTGGAGATACTGCCACAAAAATTCCATGCGTTAAGTCAGAAAACTATAAAGCAATGTCTTTTTTTTCTCCGTGCGAATTTAACGAACTGTAATCACTGACTTCTCTGAATTCCGTGCGACGCTGCCCTTTGTTGAACGCCGCCACTGTTAAACCTCACAATAAAGTTAATGACGCAGACACTAAAGAGCCGGACAGACACAACAGATAAAGTGTGCCAATGTACAAGGGTGTCAAAATTAACCTTAGTATTGGTTGAGAGTGGTCATAATGTGTTGGTGTTACGGAGGGAAATGCTCGTAGCTTGTTTATGATCTTACTTCAGGGAGGTTATGTTGTCATCAACATTCTTGTTTTTTTTTTTTTTTTTTTTTAACCTAATTCTGGTTACTTAATTCTGTCTGTTAGCGAGAGCCACTACATCGTGATAACTTACATTGATGTTTCTGCATTTGGCAATTTATTATTATATTATATTATTAGTATGGGATTTTTTTTAATGGGCTTTAGGTGAACTGATGAATACACACACGCTCGCACGCACGCACACACACACACACGCACATACACATACAAAAAAAAAATATATATATATATATGTGTGTATATGTATATATATATGTATATATATTAAAAAAAAAAAAAACATTTATTAAATTTTTTTAATTTATTTGTTTTTTTTTAAAAAAAAAAAAGGAGAGCAATGATGATGTCAAATCGAATGAACAATACTGAGCTCTAGAAAAAAAAAAATCAACATTCTTGTTTCTTTGGTCCTTCCTCGGGTCTCCTGACGGCCTCACGACTCTGGCTGGAAGTGTTCGGTTTAGGTGAACGGTTTTGGGATTTTTTAATAGGTTTTAGGTGAACTAATGAATACACAGAATACACACTCTCAGAACAAAAAAAAAAAACATTCTTGTTTCTTAGTTAATTGAAATAGTCTTGCATAGTCCAGAACGATTTGGTGAAAATAATCATATTGAGCAAATCATGATTCAACGGTTCAAATTTGGTGACGTTGAAATTTAACTTTTCAACTAGCTCTGTCGTAAAATGAAGACCACTACTTCATCTTTTGAAGAACAAAATGGCGCACCCGCTGAGCAACACCCCCATTCACGGCTATGATTGACGCTATTGACAACTTTGCACCAATTTCACAGGGGGGGCCTCTTATTGTGAGTGACACACAACCTTTGCACCGTCAGATCAGAGTAATATTTCGGCCTTTTATGTGCATCGATTGGCCACAAGAGGGGCGAGGCGCACCAGAGAGGCGGAGCGCACTAAAGGTCAACTGTAGCGCTAAATCATTTGAGGATTCTTAATGAAGGGTGTGTGGCCAGCGCACCTGCTGGGTCTTGTTTCCCCGCTGCCGAATGACGACGACAACAAAGTGTGGATAATACATGGCCAGCTGCAGAGAGAAGATTAAAACATAGAGGACGGAATGAAAGCAATTGCACCACTTTTCTTTTAAACGGGGGTCAATGGGTGCTTGCTGATAGCACTTCCATTTATAGTTTTAAGATGAGTTATAAGTTTTTCTGAGAATCAATGTTATTGTATTTTTGGGACCATAAGTCAATCAAAAAATGCTTCATGAGGATAAAAAAACAACATATTGTCATTTTGTCTTTGTTTTTTTATTTAATTTTTTTTTACATGTTTACTTTTATGGGATAAAACTGAGTGCAGACGGCAGACAAATATATATTTTTTAAATGGACATAAGTGTTTTTCATAGGACAGCGACGATATATAAGTTACGTTATTAGGGGAAATCTATTTTGCAAAAATCGAGAACTAGAGCAGTAGAGCTCAGATTTGCACCCAAAATACCGTTTCCCTCATTTAAAATTTAAAACTTGTATTTAATATAGATTTTATTACACATACTGTATTTCATGATTTTATTTTTCATCATTTTGGTGATTACATCTTACAAGTTAATGAAAAACAAAAACGACAATCTCATAAAATTTGTATATTACATAACAAACAATGTAAACAATTTTTAATACAGAAATTAATTAGGAATTGGCCTTCTGAAAAATAGTTCCTTACAGCATGTGTTTAATTTATCTGTATCATACAGTAGCATTTTTGTTGGACAATAAACTCTGGAGTATAATTCGCTTTTGTGTCTGTATTTAACCAAAAACAGGATGGTACGGAAAACCGTTCCCTAATCATGTTGACGGCAGCGAATGATTTCCGGTTGGATTCAAAACGGCCACTTCTAACTACGGAAAAGTGAAGTGGTGACTCAAATTAAGATAAGAATTATGAAAAAAAATTGAAATAAAAATTCAACATCAAATCAGAATTTTCAGGTTTGAGTCGAAAACAAAACAAAACAAAAAATAATAATAATTGTCGCGCACACTCCATTCCAGAAGGTGGCGATAATGCACCAACAGTATTTGTCAACCGCCCAAAAAAAAGTAGAAGAAGAAAATGAAGTAGTAGTAGTAGTCATGGCAACTAATATGTGACACGTTAGTTTGCTGCTGCCTCTCACGGTAACAAATTATTGGACCGTCTCCTACTTTTGTAGTTGAGCATGTCATCTGCCGCAACAAGAATTGACTATTTACATCACCAAAAGTAACCGATTCTAGCTAAAGTAAGTCATTTTAAACTAAAAAAGAAAAAAAAAAATTCTGTTTTTGGAAGTGGATTTTTCAAATAGGATCACTAATATAGGATTAAAATTATCTGGTGACAGAACAAGAAAATTTTACTTAAATTTACCTGTAAGATTTTGAAAAATCGATCAAAATAAGATAATTAAGTAATAAGTATCTTAAAATAAGCAGAGTGATCTTATTTTAAGTATAAATAACTTGTCAGAGCAAAATAAGCAAATTTATGTTTGATAAATAAAATCCTATTTAAGATTTCAGTTTTTGCAGTGTCATTTTTTCCTGCAAAGTGGACTTATATGGGTGTAAAATTAGACCTGGAAGACCATGTAGCAGTCGGACCTTTAACCTTGACCCGCTCTTCCCCTCGCCATCCGTTCCAGGGCGCCTCCTCCAGCCTGGTGGTCAAGTTCGCCGACACAGACAAGGAGCGCACCATCAGACGCATGCAGCAGATGGTGGGCCAGTTTGGCATCTTCAACCCCGCCATCGCCCTTCCCTTCAGCACCTACAGCTCTTACGCGCATGCGGTGAGTCGGAAAAAGACACGCACACACACACACACACACTTCTGTTCCTCCGTACGCACGCATCGCCTGTCGTGGCATCAAGCAGTTGGCGCATCTAGAAAGGAAAGTGCAAAAGGCGCAGGATCAAGATGGCGGCGGATGGGAAATTATTTATAGATGTGGACCTGCTCACAAGGCCAATGTTTTTCAAACTTTCTCTCAGCTTTTCAAATACCACCAATAACTGATTTATATGTGATTTTTACAAGAGGCCTTATTCCATTATGAGAGTGTCCAATTTCATGCATTTTTTTATTATCATACACCACATGGGAGGGGGGGGGGGGGCATTTGTGCCCACTCAAAATCCCCGAAATCCCGCCGCACATCATCAGTCAGGCTGACGAGCTGATGAATGAATACATCGGAGCGTTTAGCAGCTACACACTCTGACATTTCCCTCGGGAATGTTGAAGTGCAAACGCCAACTAAAAGGAAAAGGGAATACTTGGCTTCATTTATCAGGGCGGCCGGAAAAGACAACTCGTAAGGAATGCTAATGTCGCCCAGTCCGTGTTTGCGGCGCAACTTCAAAGTTGGCTGTTTTTGGGGAATGATGATTTAATGAAGCGGATCGCACTTGTTTGAGCAACAAGGTGCGGGGTCAAATAAATGATTTTCTCGTGTCACTAATGAAGCCAGTGTTTGGCTTTTTGAAACTAACTTTTATAAGCAAACTAAGTACTGTAATTACCTTAGGGGTTAAATGGTTGATTGCTTTTTTCATACTCAATAAATGAGATGCTTGTGGCACCTCTGTCAAGTAAATTTATTTATTTTATTTAAACTTTGCTTGTCCTGTACCAAATTGAATTTAACCTTGTGAATAAAATATAAATACTTAAAGTGTCAAAATTAATAAAAACATATACATATGCTATAAATATATATTTGCAATATGAAATTGTTTTCTATTATCATCATTATAAGTACTGTAAATCATTGGCATTAGTATTGGGAATTGGCACCCCCTTGTGGAGACATTGGTCTTCAAGAATTTTGCTAATAAAGTGAGAAATTATCAATGGCAAGGAAGTATAACATCTTCGTTGTTCAATGATCTCTGTATTAAGGGGAGGAGCTACAGTTAGCTAGCTTGGTTAAAAGTGAGTGTCCATGCAGAGAGGTAAAAAAAAAAAAAAAAGGCGAACAAACATTATAACCGCTCCGTCCTCTTCTTCTTCTACTGCACAATTCATGACGCTCGGGATCTCATGGGTTTTGCTCCCTCCCCTCACCCACTGTAGTATTTCCCCCCAGGGCACACAGAGCCATCTCACATACAGCAAAGCCATGCTTCTTTGATGCCGTCCCTTTGCCCGCTCTTCACCACTATCTCTATTCATGGCACCAAGAGATTCAAAGTTTAGGTTCATAGTGCAAAGTACTAAATGGCAGCGACTTAATCATGACGCACAAAATGTTTCATCCTTAATAGCCTATTTATTTATTTGTTTATTTATGTTATTACAGCTCTGTTTTAGTAAAATAATATATATATCTTTTTTTTCACTTTAACAATAAATTGTTGATTTTTGGGAGGGAGACTAAAACGAATTAATGGCATTTCCATTCATTTCAATGTGGAAAGATGATTTGAGATGTGAGTTTTGATTTACGTACATTTTTAACAAAAAATATTTTTAAACATACATTTTTTAAAAAAATATATAAAAATCTGTTGATTATTTAAAAAAATAAATAAATACTTTTGATCTTCATTTTTAGACAAATCAATTATCCGTTCTGTATTAATGATCGACATTTCTCTCATCCAATGATGCATCTCCAGTGACTGAAAATCCAGCCAGTGACACGGCAAACAGACAGCAGGAAGCCGCAGTGACTTTACAGTGACGCCTTTTATTTATACAAATGATGGACATGACTCAGCAAGGTTAAAATGTATTAAAATATGTTTCGGTGACATTGTAATGGTTATCATATTACCATTCTTGTATGAGTAGTGCCTTTTATTAGTTACTTACTGTAATTGCTGCTCTCCATCTAACGTCACAACAACAATCCCGGCCCGGCCTCATCTGTGTCGCACTTTATAAAAAGACCATCAACGTATGCGCTTTTATTTATAGTGACGCGAGCGCACAACCTGTTTGGCTATAAAGGAAATGTAAACGATATATGAGGTCTTAAGGGGGCTATCCATTGCCCACGTTTCATTTCATACCAGCACCACGGGAGCCCGGTGCAAAAGTGCAACTGGACCATCCCAGAGTAATTGCCAGGCCATGTCTTTTCTCCGGTAAAACTCTCACCTTCATTGCCATTCATGAAATGCACTCCTTTTTTTTTTTCCTTCTTTTTTTTTTGCCTAAGAAATGTGACAACATGCAAATGGTTGAAGGAAAGTGCTCAATTTAGCCCATGTCTTAGGATGATGCTAGAAAGTTAAGTTCTGCTTTTATTCATTTGACTGCAGATCTGTGCAAAATAAGCGAGCGATCCTAATTTGGATCAGTACCAATTTGTATATATATATATATATATATATGTGGCAAAATGTTACTCATTAAAACACATGAATTATTCATTGAAATTGAAAGGAAATGGATCGACATGTTAGTCCAGATCTGCATAAACATGTCATGGGTTCTATTTGGCCCATTTCCTACACATCCACAAAGTTACATTGGTCCAGTAGCTTTTGCATAATCTTGCTAATAAAGCAATAATTTACAATTAAGCATTTTCCACAAATGGACTTAGGTCACAGTATATAAGTTTAACTAGCAACACAAAAAATATATTTATTTTATTTAACGGTCCATTAACATCAGAATTTATTTTAGTTCAATGGAAAGAATGTCTCAAGAATTCCGTTTAGTTCTCTTGAATTTTTTTAAAACTTTTTTTTTCCAAAATTAAACTTCCCGTGCAAGGTTTGCCAAATACCAAAATAATCACCAACAATAAAATACAGTAGCACAATTAGCCTATTTTTTTTTAAATATAATTATCTATAATTAACTGTAAGATTATGCACCGTTTGAACATTATCACTGCACTTAAATATAGTAAAATGGACGGGGGGTCTAAAATAAATTAATAAATAAAAATGTATAATGATTTAATTAAAAATATATTGCACATAAGTTACATAAAAATGTTACCTACTGTGAATTAACATTTGAAAATAGTTATATCAAATGCAAATATATTGGACTTCAAAGTTAAATAAAACTGTATTGTATTTGACAAATGTAAAAAGTAACATTATGCTTTAACACCGCAGTTAAATATCAGGGGGGAAAAACAACAGTAATTAAAGAATGGTAAAAAAATACATGTTTTAAAAAAACATTTCATAAAGATTACATGCAAACGAGTTCAACGTAAAGCAAAGCTGAATTGTAATTTTCTTTCGTGTACCACTAGAGGGAGCCCTCACTATGAAATAACACACTTTGAGAACAATTGCCAATCGATTACTCGGCAAATCAGCAATCGATTACTTGCACTTTTGAACTTTTTTACCACAAGGCCCGCCCCCTGTATTTGCATACAGGCCCTTCAAAAGTAAATTTAACTTTCAATGTGCCCTTTGAGACTCTTCCTGCAAACAGCTACTCACTTCTTAATGTCGCAGGCAGCCAAGTAAGTGTTTGCTATAGTTAGCGTAGGAGTCCAGCTTCCACCATGTCGCGATGATTAGCCTTCGGCGGCGGCCGCATGCACGCACGGCAATTCCCTCGTCGCCGAAGTGATACGACGGGATGTGTCTTTACGGGCGCGATAAAGCGTACTTACTCCCTGAAGACGAGAACTCTGTGACGGTGAAAGGCCTTCTTTATCTCCAAAGGCACACTACGTGTTCATCCCGCTCGCCGTGCATTTCGGCCAAAACGAGGAGGCGGCGGCGGCGGCGGCCACGTATGGAGCGCGGCGGTGGGGAGAGCCGGTGTATATAGCTGTAACCAGAGAGTACAGAAAAGCGCGCTACCTCTCCACTACAGCTGTGGATGGGATTATAGAGTTGAGTTGACAGCCAGTAAATTGGATTTTAGTCAAACCAGGAGGAGGCGGCGTGGGATGGGAGAGGGTTGGGGGGGGTTGTGCAACACTGACCAAAATGAGAAATGTTGTGATGAACGCCGACGCTGGCAATCTATGACAGGAGACATTCCATTTGCCAAAAAGGTGATTTCATAAAACAGCAGCAGGGAATGTGGTGAGCAAGATGCAACGTGTTTTCCATGCGACGTTTAGATTGTCCTATAATACTTTCAGCGTGTTGTGACAGTATTTTCTAGATTACTGTAATAAACAAGAAGAAACGCCAAGGGTTGTCGTTCTTGATTATTCCTTGCAAGAAAGCGAAGAAGATATACGGAGCAGATGGAGAGAATGCAGTAGGCATTGATCGTACAGGCCACAATTCACAGAAATCAACGTATTTTTTGTGTGAATTTATTTATTGCGTAGAATTCATGTTCATTTCATATATTTTCAAAAATTCTGCAAAGATGGCTGCTGCTTGTCATGCTCTGTATTAACTCGTTTGCTCGCAAAAACGTATAAAAACGTTCTATTTTAAATATTGCCATGGTCCCAAAAACGTATGTACAGTATATGTTTGTTTTTATGTGTTTTTAATGCTAGAGCATACAGAAAAGCAATGGTAGTTACTACAAAAAACGTCCAGCAGGTGGCAGCAGAGTATAAGAGATCAACCAGGACCACGTTGCAAAAAGCTCTCTTTTTTCACAAGTTTGTGAATAATGATGAAACTTAGCTATATTCTAATGTTAATTGCTGCTAAACGGAAACAGATAGAAATATACTTTTTTTCCTGATGAAAAATGAGACTCTAATCTTTCTTTTGGTAGGTTCTGTGTTTTTATTGCAATAATACACAATATTCTGTGGGCCTTGAAAAATCTGTCAAAATCCAGTCAAACAGCCGGGAGTGAAAGGGGTTGCTTCAGTGAAAATGGCTGGGAGTGAATGAGTTAACTTCAAATCAGTTTTCCACATGAATCTGTTCCAGCAACTCCCAAAACAATCACATTTTTCGTTTTTAACACAATAGCTTTTTTTTTTATATATATATTGGGGCTAACTGAGCGCCAATGATAGTTGTTGTTCCTACAAAGCAGAAAATATATTGCTGGTGTCGGGCCAAAACCTTGTACCTCCATTTGCCAAATTATGACTTCTGAGGTTTCAGCCCGATGCCAGCGATGTGCTTGTTGTCTTTTTGTATTTATTGCTGCTCAGTGTATGAAAAGTAGCATTTGTGTGGAGGTTTGTAATTAGCGGCATAGCTCTGCTAATTGCCGTTAGCCTTTCTATGGGATTCCACATATGTTAACATTAGCTAGTGGACTTTCGGTGAAATCTTGTTGTTTGATTCAACATTTTGTTGTTTAAATTGACAATATTTATGTTATCTTTGATGTCAATTATACAGCAAATTTGACAGTTGACGCAAGCACACTCGGCATCTTTGGAGAACAGGCATTTAAGAATACTCCTAAAATGTGTTTGAATAAGTGTATTAAAAGTGTGTTGCAATGAACATACTTTTTTTTTTATTATTATATGGGCTCTCACTACTGTAATTTACACGCCTCAAAAAAAGGATGGAAGAATGTTTGTCCATTTGTAGTTAGCATAAGAACACATTTTGTTTGCTACGTCTGTATTTAAGTAATTGCTAGCGCAACGTTATCAGCCTTCATCACACTTTTGCATTTTCTGCACATCATATCCGGCAGATTTGTGTTGCGGCATGACTTGCCTTTTTTCCCCTCTCCCGAGGTGCGTGTGTGTCTTTGCCATTCAAAGGCAAGCGCGTTTGAGCCAGAGCCTGAGCGAGATAAATGAGAGGAGAGGAGACGCTTTAACCGGCTGCTAATAGTGACAGCGTGTGGGCGGACGAGGGGGAGGGCGGCCACTGTAAACTGGCATTAGGAAACATCTCCCCCTGTTGGACGCCTTCATTTTTTAACACGTGCCAGCAATGACGATGCAGCCACACATATGCATACACACACAAGTGTGTGTGTGTGACCTGGTTCAGCTGTCTCTAAGCACCTAGCCGTTTGAACTTTTTTTTTTTATGCCCAGCTCAAGGTCCATGTACTAGTACGCTCTTAATCCTCACTATTAAGACAATCCAGCACACTAGTAGAACAAATGTCTTCCTGGTCCGTTCCTGTGACTTTTGTATGACATTTCGACTCACTAGTAGGACAACTGTGGCCTGTTAGTAGGACAAGTACAAGTTACTATTGAGGCGTTAGTTGATATATGGATGCTTCTAGTACTAGTGATGAAATGTGTGGTGTTAAAAATTGCTGTAGTGCACAATTTTGCCTTACTAGTTACTCTGGATGTTCAATACCACTTTTTTTTCAAACCAAAACTAGTATGAGTGCTCAACTCTTGAGTAGTCACAATACCAAGTCGTGGAACTAGTATTTTTTTTTTAGATACATAGAATTTCCCCCAGAATAACAATAACACACCTGGTGTCAGTACTCGCCCATCCTTACTAGTAACTTTTCCTACTATCATGGCAAAATGGTGCTACTAGTGAGGACAAAGAGCATATGCTTATGTACTAGTAGGCTTATTCTTTACCCTCACAGGTAAATAATTCAGTGCACTAGTAGAATGACTGTCTTCCTGGTCCGTTCCTGTGACTTTTGTATGACATTTCGACTCACTAGTAGGACAACTGTGGCCTGTTAGTAGGACAAGTACAAGTTACTATTGAGGCGTTAGTTGATATATGGATGCTTCTAGTACTAGTGATGAAATGTGTGGTGTTAAAAATTGCTGTAGTGCACAATTTTGCATTACTAGTTACTCTGGATGTTCAATACCACTTATTTTTTTTTCAAACCAAAACTAGTATGAGTGCTCAACTCTTGAGTAGTCACAATACCAAGTCGTGGAACTAGTATTTTTTTTTTTTTTTTTAGATACATAGAATTTCCCCCAAAATAACAATAACACACCTGGTGTCAGTACTCGCCCATCCTTACTAGTAACTTTTCCTACTATCATGGCAAAATGCTGCTACTAGTGAGGACAAAGACCATATGCTTATGTACTAGTAGGCACATTCTTTACCCTCACAGGTAAATAATTCAGTGCACTAGTAGAATGACTGTCTTCCTGGTCCGTTCCTGTGACTGTTGTATGACATTTCTACTCACTAGTAGGACAACTGTGGCCTGCTAGTAGGACAAGTACAGGTTACTATTGAGGCGTTAGTTGACATATGGATGCTTCTAGTACTAGTGATGAAATGTGTGGTGTTAAAAATTGCTGTAGTGCACAATTTTGCCTTACTAGTTACTCTGGATGTTCAATACCACTTTTTTTTCAAACCAAAACTAGTATGAGTGCTCAACTCTTGAGTAGTCACAATACCAAGTCGTGGAACTAGTATTTTTTTTTTAGATACATAGAATTTCCCCCAAAATAACAATAACACACCTGGTGTCAGTACTCGCCCATCCTTACTAGTAACTTTTCCTACTATCATGGCAAAATGCTGCTACTAGTGAGGACAAAGACCATATGCTTATGTACTAGTAGGCACATTCTTTACCCTCACAGGTAAATAATTCAGTGCACTAGTAGAATGACTGTCGTACTACTGTAGTGGCACGACTTTGGCATCCTAGTAAAAACTGTACACGGGTTGACATCAGCACACTGCTAGTACTACTACACAAGATGTAGTTATCCTACTAGTATACCCAAGTTGTGCCACTAGTAAGGACTAAGAGCATACTAGTAATCTGACTTTTAATGGGTACATTTTTGTCCTCACTAGTAAAACAATTAAGCGCACTAGTAAAATGACCGTCTCAGTCGTGACATTTGTTCCTCACCTGCATTCCACTGGGGTGTGGCATTTTTGCCACACTAGTAGGACAACTTTGCCATTTTTGATGATAGCTACTAGGGAGGCAAAATTGTAAACTAGTTGACATTTTCGAGTGACTAGTATGAAAAGGCTTTTGAACATGTATTTGATATACTTGATATTGAGACCACTAGAAGCGGGAAAAAATGTTACTAATAGACAGGGTCGTTTTACTAGTGCGCTGGAATGTCATAGTGAGGACAAAGAGTGTACTAGTACATTGACCTCAAACTGGATATCAACAATCGTCAAATAAAATCTCAAAGTGCCTTCCATGTACCTGCTTTTGCACACGTTACATCATTTCCGAGAAATGAAAATGCTATTAAAAATGTTTCTGCGCTAACTAGCGCAGCTTGCCTGCAAGGCGCTAACAAATCGGGCCCTTTAGTTACCATCCACTCTTTGAGTTCACCTCGTTGACCCCAACCCCCCCTCTTATTTCGCCCACCCTTTATCAGCCACTTTGCCTCCCTTTGCCTTCCCCCTCCGTGCGCTGCCGGCCGGGTCGCAGCGTGCCGGGTTCACGTGTGACAGCGCTGCGAGTCACGGAGCGGCGCTGTAGCGAGATAATTGCCATGTGATAAAGAGGTGATTGCCTGCTGGCACTGCGGGAGGAGTGCTGCCATCAGGTTGCAATAAAAAAAGAAAAAAAAAAAGCAGATGCCTGACAGTAAATGAATGCCGTTGGAAGCCGGACAACTTTCTTCGCCTCTCTTTTCTTCCCCCACGTTTGGCTTTTGTTCGCTTCTTTTTACCTTCATCAGAGAAAATAGCTTTGACTTTTTGATGTAATGCGTTCCCCAAACACACCTCTAGGGTGGCATGAGCAAAATGATCCAACTGAACTGAATTGGTCAGAATAAAATAAATAATAAATCATTTACTTGATATTTGTTTATCTATTTCAGTGATGTAAAATGCCGGGTGAAAACAATTATCAGTAAATGACACGTACATCTGTTTTTAATACAGCAATTCTACAAAGTGCCGTTTATTAGTTAACAGGATGACAATAAATTATGATTTGTTTGTTTATTTCATCAGTTATTCGGCTCCTCCCACACAAATAGTTCCTCAAACAGCGGCGTTAGTCGCGTAGTTAGCCGTTAGCAACCCATGCTAACTAGCCAAAGTGTCGGCATGAACTAAACGACAATGACTCAAATGAAATTTGAAATTAGTCCAAACAATTGTGTCATTTAGCGGGTATTCGATAACTAACCAAAATTACACAGATTGGCCTCAAATGCGGAATGTAGTCAACTGACTCGACATCTGTGCGCTTGTTAGCTGCGTTAGCTTGTTGGTCAAGTGTCCACTCATGTTGTACACTTCAAGTGTCAATACTCATGAATGTGCTGTTTGATCACATGAGCGATCTGGAGGTTTATTAGTGACATCTGTGCGGTTTTCTACTTGCCTTTTTCCCAATCTGAGGAGCATTCACACTTAAAATCAATTGTTATTTATGGCAATGTCCATCTTTGTGGCGCTAAGTTGAATAATTGTGTAGAGTACAGTGGACCCCGCAAACCTGGCAGCCGCAGATTTTTAATTTAATTTATTTGAAATTATTATTATTTTTTTATTTTTATTATTTTTTTCTTCTTCTTTTTTTTTTGGTTTCTGGAGAAAATAATTTAATTTAAATTTGATTAAATGTTTTGGCCACATCATGATAACAAATTCCTTAGAATAGAAAGTACAAAAATGCCTTTATATTGTTTTACCAAGACATTTTTGTTTGATCACATGTGAAGCCTTCCCTGGTAAATTTCAATTCTAGTCCACAAGCATTTACATTGCTGATATGCTGAAAACACCTGCAAAAAAAAATAAGATTTGCATCGTATACAAGCTTAATGGACTATGTGAGCTTGACAGTATTTAATGCTTATTAGAACATCATAATGGGAGTCCAAGTCATCCTTAAGAGGTCTGGTGAGGACCGTTCACATCGTGCACCTCTTTGTTTCCGAGCCATCGCTTTTGTTCCTGTTTTTTTTTTTTTTTCTTCCCTTGCTGCCTTTTTTCCCAGCGTAACTCCCTTTTAAAGGCTCAATTCATCTTATTGAGAAAGAAACAGATGATCCCCATTTGCCACCTTGATAAAATTATGCAAATGACAAAAGGCATTAATAGATAGCAGGCACGCGGCTAATGGATGAGACGCCGGCGTCGGGGATTCTGCAGCGGGACAGCCGCTTTCACGCTACCTGACAGCATGCTGAGAGAAAATAATTGGCTTTTTTTTTTTTTTACCCCTACATTTCACCACCACTACCAGCCACGGTGAGCGGTCACTCTGTTTCCCCTCTTCTCTCGCAATATCGTCATTAGCATTTGTGCCGGTAGCTGAGGATTTTTTTTTTTTTATATATATAACAAATTTATGATTGGGGGTAAAAATGTCATGTTTTGAGAATAAAATGGTACTTTTCCATGATAAAGCAGTTTTTGAAAACTATCCCAGACTGAGCTCCTGCAAGGGGAACCCAGGGGGGGGGGGGGGGACCTTCAGCAATTTACTGGACACACGGGCGTGTGGAGGTGGGGGCTTTTAATATTACACCTTTTATTTTGGAAATAAAAAAATAATATTTTTTGTCATTGGATTACTTAATATGTATGCAAAAATATGCTGCTTGCTTAGCTTTGTGCATCCAAAGATGTCAGACTTATGTGATGATACGCCACATGCTTTTTCAAATGATATATGATCATTCGTGTTAGAAAGTTTAAAATTTTAGTGCGTTTTGGAAGTAAGTTTGTTATTGTGCAAACCCTTAAACTAGGGTTCGAGAACACCCAAGGAACCAGGGAGCCCAGTTCGAGAGGCACTGTGCGACATGACCGGCAAATAGTTAAAAAGAAAAAATAATGCTAATAATATACTACATTTTATTATGATTCAAATTCCCAAATGAATCAAACTTTCAATCTTGTTTTCTGCACTGAAACATTTTCCCCTTTTTCCACGAGCCGAGCGCAGGGCATCTCGATCCTCTTGAGATGCCCCTGAATCCAGGTGGCGATCAATAAATGTGTATTCTTAAGCAGGCATAACTTGCAACTCACAATCCCGAGCATGTTAGTAATTTAGTGGATGTGTCACAAAAAAACGCAGTTAATTTCCACCCGCCGGACGACGTCCCCGCACCCGCCCCGGAGATGAAAATCAATAGACCTTCATTCACATTTCTTTTTAGCATGAGACTTCCATCAAAATGTAGCCCCACAGTGTTTATTCATATGCTTGCATGCACTGCTGCCCCCGATGGTAATAACCTGCCCCGTCCATACTTTAGCATGCTGGCTTTACAGGCTCTATTATTATATTGTATTTACTATTTCTATGTATTATTCCTATCAATATTATTATGATTAGAAATATTTGTAATACTGGAGAATTGGCATTGATAGTAGCATTGATGATGGGGTTATATCACTTTGCCATAAATTTATGAAGCATTCTCAAAATGACAGATTTTTTCGCAATGTTTAATTTAAAATTAAATATGATGACGCACCGAAAAATGAATCACAAACTCTGGTCGGATTTTAGCTTTTTAGCGAGATCTCGGTAAATTTTTCATTCGTGTTTATGTACTTTCAGGTCAACTTCCGGGTAATTAAATGTAGTGTTCGAGTTGCAGGGGCGTCTACGGTCACTCTTTTGGTTGGCATAAATTCGAATGAGGACTCTTTTTAATCTATTTTTGGTCACATGTTCAATCGTAACATGAATCATATCGTCCTTGCAGCGTACAACTCTAGGTTAATGGTGCGGGTAATGTTTAAATAGAGATCAACTTATTCTGATGTGGGTCATGTGACATCCGCAAGCTGAGCTGTGATTGGTCGTTGCCCATGCCCTGAGCAACTGTGATGTCATTTTCAGTCGAAAGCAAGTGACAAAATGGCCGCCCCTTGAGATGGATAAAAACGCGTGGCTTTTTGAAAATAATTGAAAATAATTCATCCATGAAAAAAAAAATAATACAGTAAAAAATAAATAAATTAATTAATTAATTAATTTTAAAAAAAAGAAGAAGGGAAAATAATTCATCCCCAAAAAATCACGCACACACACGCACATACTCACCCACATACAAAATAAAAATAAATAAATTTTAAAAAGAGCAATGATGATAACATGTCAAATCGGTAAAATTACCGAATGAGCTCTATAAAAAATAAAATTAAAAAAAAGACAAGCATAGATGATCACACAACAAAATAATCGGCGACTGTGGAACCATGAATAAGCGAAGTCTTTTCCGTATACGCGTTTGTTGTGCTGAAGTTTCCGAGGAGAGCACATTGCAACTCGTGTGCAAACTTTGCCTGTTCCCAGAGCGCACAGATAATGTGCACATGTCAACGTCTTGATTTGTACGAGAGCGAGAGCAGCTGGTGACAGGCTTCCTGCTGCCAGCCCAGACAGATGCACTAAACATAGGCTGACAGGCTTCTCTTTTCTTCCCGCTTCCCTTTCTTCTACTCTGCTCCACTTTCTATTTCCCCTCCACTCTCCATCCATCAATCTCAACACACACATCCCTCCCTCCCGCTCTTCCCCGCGTACTATATTTTGCCCATTACCATCTGTCCTCCTCTCACCTGGGCAACCTCACCACCCCCTTCCGCACCCCCGGCCCTCCGTGTCCCTCTTCTTTAGCTCATGCAGCAGCAGGCGGCCATCATGGCGGCCAGCCATGGCGGTTACCTGACACCGAGCGTGGCCGCCTTCCCCGCCACGCAGATCCACCAGATGGGGGCGCTCAACATCAACAGCCTGCCACCCACCACCATGACCCCGGTGTCGGGTGAGTTTCATCAAGCCTTGGGTGAGCACTCTTGTTTTATTCCCTCTCCTTGGGTCCTCGTGCGTGTTTGTGTTCCTGTATTTCCATCTTAGTCCCTCCCGTCTTTATTTGTGGACTTGTGATGTTTAGACGATGGCTTTGGCTTTGGCCTGGCGGGTTCCCGCATCTTGTTCCCGCAGTCAGTCCGCTGTTCTCACTCTCCCAGTGAAATGACGAGCGCATCACATTTCAGATGATGAGTGACAGAGTCATTTGTCATGTCCTGAAGAATATTTTGAAGTCCATTGGAAACCGTTGTGTCCGTAAGAAAACTGTTTTCGTCAAATTGAAGTTTGCAGTGTTTTTACAGTGTCTCCAGAGGTCCCTTTTCAAATATGGAGTACAGTACAACCTGCCAGGCATATCATCTGTTGCAATGCGGCTTGCTTATCTTTTTGGAAGTATTTGTGCTTTTCCAGAAGATAAGGCCCAATTGTTGTGATAATCATGTTTCTGATTTTTCCCGCTCTTCTTCGCAAAACGCGCCAAATGTGTCAGATTTGTGACACAGGTGTTCGTTTTGGATCCCGGTCTGGACTATTCCAAGTCTTGGGTCTGCTTCTGTTGATTTGGATGTGTGCGTAGGGTCATTATCATGGTGAATGTTTTGCGCTAACGCTAACTGCTATTTGGAACTGTTCGTAATTCCTTCCAGCTTGTCTAAGCCCACAAGTCCAGTTGAAGTAAAACAGCCGCCACCGTAGGCTCCAACTTTTGGAATTATGACCCAACATTTGAATCAAAAGACCAGTTAGTATTTCAGAAATGTCAAGTGTTTTTGCTAAATCTTGCCAGGCTTGGATGTTTTTCCTTTGTCCAGTTTTTTTTTCGAACATGTATATTAATTGTAAAAACAGTGTATTGGTGTGGTGGAAATATCCTACATTATGGACTGCTCTTATGGCTCTTTTTTTTTGCAACAGAAACAGAGGTTGTCTTGTGTTTCCCCAAACTTCTGAACAATAATTTAAATATGGTAATACTAGAGAGCATGGCAAAAAAAAAAAAAAGATCCACAATCAACCAGTGAGACACTCAACTTAGTGTAACAAAAATGATTTATTCACAACATAATTTTTTTTTACCTTGGATATATTCTTTTACAAAAAGACTTCATTCAGAATCAAGGCCCAAAACAACAAACGAGACATTTCTCACTTGTAAAGTCACCGAATGAAACTTGGCAAGTAACAACCAAAATACGAACCGCTTACCTTCCTTCTAAACATCAACGGGAGAAAACGATCACACAAGAAGGTCGTTCACCCCTACTTGGTAGTGCAAGCATTTGCTTTACAAACAATTCTCATAAGTGCTTCCAAATGAAGGAGAGAGAAGGGGGTTCCCCTTTCTCTTGCTGTCTTCACAGTTCTGCTTTTGAAAAGGTCCTCCAATCAGGAGAGCCGCTTTCCCTCAACCCCAAAAAACCCCAATCAACACAAAAAAAACACCTACATGGACCTCAAAGCAGACATCGACACAAAAACATGAGAACTTATGAGCTGACTTTCTAAGCTAAGGCCTCTCACCTTATCTCGACACCCGACCCCACAGTCCAGACATGTGAAGAAGACGGGAGATTGTTGTCACGTGTACTGAACAGCCAGTACTGGCCAGAAATTCCTGCAGCTCCTTCAATGTTGCCGTCGGCCTCTTGACGGCCTCCCTGACCAGTTCTCTTCTCGTCTTTTCGTCGATTTTGGAGGGACGTCCGGTTCTTGGCAACGGGACTGTGGTGCCATTTTTTCTCCACTTGACGATGACGCTCTTCACGGTGCTCCATGATATATTTAACGCCTTGGAAATTCTTTTGTACCCTTCTCCCGACTGATACCTTTCAACAATGAGATCCCGCTGATATTGAGGAAGCTCTCTGCTGTGGAAGCTCTCTCCGGACCGTGGCTTGTGCTGGAACAAAAATCCGAACTTTATTTGGGCCAGGGTTTCTGCAGGCATCAGCATATCTAATGTAATGCTTTTTAATACCCTTTTTAATGCAATTTAAAAATAATAATTTGATACCCATGTTGTACTGCATATATATACACACACACAATACACAGACGCATAATTTTAATCATAATTAATCGCGTTATTTCTAGTCAATTCACGATTAATCGCAGTAGCATATCAGTTCTAAATGTACAATAAAAAATTTTTTTTTAACTTTTTCATACTCTTAGTTAACATAAGTGGCCAAATATGGTTACCAAATACAAATATGGTTGTATCTTTCAGTTCATTGATAGTTATTTTAAGATCCAACGATATACTAAGCATTTGAAAGGCATGTGAAACATTGAGGCATAGATTTGTGGTGATTTTCTGCGACGAGATGGCATTAGTGTTTCATGTTGGACATTAGTGTACTTGGAACAACTCCAGTCCCCACATATACAGTTGTTGTTTTTTAATCACATTTAATTTTGCTAAATTGTGTTACAGTGACCCCTTTGTACAATGTCGTATGTAAAATAAAAGATTTAGAGCAATGCTTTCATATCAACTGTATTTAAATTGTTAATGCCCGCTGACATCGTATTTAATGCGATTTAAGGTCTTAATTTCAGCACAATCCATTGAATGACTCTTAATGAAATCCTGTTGGGGTTAGTTAGTTGAACTTTAAATGGTGGCAGGGGCGTGTCATTCATCATTTTGACTTACCCATTTAAAAGATTTCTCTTTTTCATTTTTTGTATATCACAAAAACCTGCCATTTGAACACAGGTGTGAAGACTTTGTTCACTGTATATACATTTAGTACTTTTTTTTCCCCAATGCATATGAAATGCCTTTTTAATTATTGCTGTCTCTGTAATGAAATAGATCGTTACCATTTGACACACAAAAGCCTCTTCCGTGTAAGAAAATGAATCTGCTGCCTGATGTTCTTCATCTAACATGTCCAGGGAAGGAGAACTCTGTTGCTCTGTGTTCTGAAACAAAGAAAAGTCATTTGTAAATAGTTCATTCATAAATTGGAAAAATATACAGTATATATTTTTCACCACGCACAGTGAATACGAGCCTACATGACATTGTAGGCTTTTCTTGGCGTTACAAATTAATTTCTAAGGTATTAAATATACTATGCATTAACGACAAAGTGAAGAAAGTCATCAAATGGAGGAAATTTGGCATATGGGTTACATTTCCGCATGGTCTCATTTGAACAGGGGTGTGTAGACAAAAGACATTACCATTTCACTTTCCAAATTCTCTCCATTGTAAGAAAACGATTCTGTTTCTGCCTGACATTGATGTTCTTCATCTAACATTTCCCGGGAAAGACAAAGTGGCTGGTCAGTGTTCTACAACAAAGAAAAGTAAAGCATTTAATAATAATAATAACAGTTAATTCTCTATCCACGCTACATTCCTTTCAGTATTTTTTTTTATTTTAGGTAATTTTTGTCATTGTATAATCAAACACCTTACAATTTCACACGCTGGTGATTCTTCTTTAGTGGAGGTAGATGAATCCATCCCATTGCTGCCACTACCTTCTGGGATTGCAATCGTATTTTCTGTGTCAGGTCTGTCCTGTAAATATATATAAAAAAAAAATATATATATATATATAAACATATATAAATATAAAAATATATAAATATATATATATATTTTTTATATATATATATTTTTATATAAATATATATATATATATATAAAAATATATATATATATATAAAAAAATATATATATATATATAAAAAATATATATATATATATATATATTGGTCTGCCTCTTTTTGCAGCACATCTTCATTGATGTTGATATACTAAATTACCCATCTGTATTTCAAATTAGGTAAGGAAAAAATAATAATAATAATCTGGTCACCGGAGTGACATATTTAACTATAACTCTGTTACTGGAAAATCTATAAAAATCACTGTTCAGATAAAAAAAAATAACTATCTTACTTAACCCTACTAAAAACATAAGCACTTACTTTATTTCCACATCCAGTGCCAGCGCTGGTTGTGGTTCCAGACTCATCTGCGAGACCTGTAAACACACAGATACAAGATTTATCATTTCCACACAAGAGATTTATGGAATACAATTTTCCAACCCATAAAATATTGTAGTAGCATAAAAACTTTTCTCTTTTCTTCTTCACTTTAGATGAACACCAACCCGTGCTCATCTATCTATCATATCACCAGACACTTTGCACCTGTACTGTTACTTCCCAATAATATGTGAATTGTGAATTAAAGTCACTACCGCAATAAATTGCAAGGTTTTGTCACGCTTAGAATTTCCAGCGTTTATTGTCAGTGTGACATGTCAGATCACCTTTAGCTAAGAGGCTGTCTGTATGTGATCCGCCACAGTGATGACCAGGCTCTTCTTCCTCTTCCTCAACTTCCCTTTTAATGTAAAGACACTCGGAGTCCTGCTGCTCAGGAAGAACATTTTTTGTAGTGTCTGCAGGACACAAGGAAAAAAAAAACATGGTTAGGAAAAGTGAATTGTGACTTTTGTGTAATGTTTATAATGCACTTGAGCTATTCAGTATTTGGATAGTACCTGCTGTTTTGTTAAAATAAATGTAAATACAGTTATTGAATGTATGTTAGTGACAATTATCAAGACACGTAGAGAACACACAGAGCTGGCAATGTATTTAAATAGGGTGGCAGAGCAGGATTCTCAGGATGCCTGGAAAATAACATGGCACCAATCCAGACTGCAAAAATAGTGTAGGGAAATATCTTTTTCCTAATTCTATGTGGACATCATTGAAATTATTCAAAGTTTCTACTCCGACTGCTCTGGTACAAATATCAAATCAAAAGTGACACCAACCAACCTGCTCTTTGCTGCACAAGTCGAGGCGCCTTGAAAACAGCGTCTAACATTAGACGCTGTCCCTTGTTCTCCTCTTTTAAGCGACACAGCTCCTCTTCGTACTCCTCTTTCACGCTGATTGCACACATTGCCACGCGAGAAGCACAACGCCTACCTACAGCTGCGTTGATAACAAACGCTTCTCCTCTCCTTGTCTGCTAGCAAGCTAAGCTAAGCGGAGCTAACTTGTGACGCTTTAACGTGCAGCGGCACTGACGCGAAGATTTAATAAATTGTGTTATATTAAAGTCATTTATTGATAAGGCGTACTGCGTCGAGGATTCAACACGCACAGTACTAATTTGCAAATAATTATTTTGTGAAGCGCTGATCAAAACGTACACGGAAGTAGCGCTACAGCGGAAGTAATACGGGAACTCCACTTGGACAAACTACCGTCACGAAACGCGATTCGATTTAACGGCGATTAACTAACTCGGACACTTTCTAATAATGAAAATGTTTCTGTGCTATTGGGGTGACCCTGCAGTGTTTAAGTTAACTTGATTCCGTGTGTGTATTGTGAGGTGGTGACATATTCTCGATGGGAGGAGACAGGCGTGTGTGTTTTTTCTTCTACAGTATTATATTAGTTTGGCACAATGGACAGTTTAGCCTTTGTGTGCCTTTTCATCATTATTATAATTATTATTATTGTATTGTGGTTTGTCTTTATAGTTCTGGTCGTACAGTACCTTTGTCAACAACAACATCCATCAATAATAATAATAGTCTAATAATAGTTTCATCGCTTGTGTGTGAGAGTGAGTTGCATCAAGGCCAAAACAGCACCCGCTTTACTGGAAATCTAAACATATTCATCCACAGAGACCTCCAGAGAGATTGTAAATTTAGTGCGGTATACAAAGGTGTGGAAAGGGAGTGACTTTGAATTACTTAGCATCTGGTGCATCGCTTTTGCTTATTCAGCTTCTTTCTACTTGTGAGAGAGAACAAGAAGGGGGGGGAGAATGGCGGTGATTCTTCCTTCTACAAAAGCAAGAAGAGAAATAAATAATAGAGCATCCAAGTCTTTGTTGTGCTCCGCTCACCTACTTTGTCAACACTGCGGCAAGGAGTGATTTGTAAGACTTTGCTAACTTTCAACCAATCAGTGTCAGCCAGAAGTGCTATCACAAGCATCCAAATTCCTGAATCAAGCTTGCTTCACTTCATCAAATTATTTCTTCTTCTTCCTTTTTTTTTTTTTTTTGCAGTCTCTTAAATTGAAATTCTGTTCGCCTTTCTATGAGAAAGGCAGTTTGTCTTTTATCCGTCGTGTGCCGTGGTGGTCCTGCCTCATTTAATTCAGCACAGTCAGTGAATTAGAATTTACAGAAGAGACACAATCAATGCAACACGACCCCAATTAACCTCTTTCTTTATCAAACATGGCTTCACCTGAAGCCCAGAGGGCTAAAATAAATATTATGTAAAATATAATGGAAAAAGTTCACTGTACATAAAGTAGAGATGCTGCCTGTGTTTACATTTTACTGTGCACTCCTTATAAGTGTCAAAAGTGGAGATGCAAATCATCAAATCAATCATGTTGATCAAGTGTGTGTGTGACCTATCAGGAAGTGTGATTAATAAAAGACTGAAATTATGATGGATTAATAACTCTTGGCAGGACTCAAGAATTTACATTTTGTAGTTTATTGTAGCCACTCACCGTCTTTTTCAATAGGTATATACTAATGGGTTTAATACATTAGATACACCAGCAATTATGCTCTAGAAAAGATATTTAACATAGTTAGTGTGGATGTAGTTTCTAGTGGTGTGAAACTGCATATTTTGCCCCTTTTATGCTGCTAAGTAATATCAGAGGTGTGTCTAATATTTCAATTACAACTAAAATAAAAAAAATATATAGATTAAAATTCGTTATTTTCCATAAGTAGCTGTAGCTAATGCTACAATGAGTATGTGGAATACATTTACACCACACCTCATGGCATCTGTAAAGTGGAGGAAAAAATACCCAGGTTAGCTTAGCGCTAGCTAGCAGCAAGTCCGCAAGCAGATGGATGGTCCAAAAGGATAAGCAGTTGGACAGACGTATGCTTGGAAGATCACACTGGGTTCTGTTTTCGCTACAAGTCAAAATGGCGGTCAATACAATGCTAATAAAACTAACTCAAATGAAGCTTTTTTTTTTTTTTTTTTTTTTTTTAAAAGCTGCTCTAAAAAGTAATTGATATTAAATAAAAAACGAAGTAAAAACTAACTACAGTATAATGAAAAATAACTCTGGTCCACAGTGACAAGAAACAAACATTGCCACGCTGAAGGGGGCAGAAAGAAAGTTAGCGAGGAGTTGTCAAGAAAGATTTGAGCTGATTGAGTCCATGTGGGACAAACAACATGTAAAAAATAAATGACAACATTTCTGGCCACTGTATTAAAAAATAAGTATAACCTCTGGCAGTGTCAAGCCCGTCCACACTGTATTGCACATTAAGTGTAGCATTCATTCCCCTGAGCCTTTCAATGGTACCTTGACATAAAAGTTAGATTTTTTTCCGTGACTATGAAGCTTGTAATTTATTTTTGTTAGTGTTGTATAAATTAACTGATATGTGCAAATGTACTTGTTTATCAAATTATTTTTTTCCCCATTGAGAGTAAGTGAAGACACTTTTTTTTTTAAATTAAGAATTACATTATGACAGATGTTAATGTATTAATAAAAAATAAAAAAAAAACACAACAGAGTATGAAAACAAATCAACTGCTTTAATAAAGTGCAATTACTTAAGGATTGGTTACGAGATTAAGCATCTTTTATTTCTTCTACGTCTACGATTTTATCTTCTTTGTATTTTCCTGCAATCTGGGTGCCCTGTTGTACAGTACTGCCCCTCACAGGTTAGACTTAGTACTGCAACCGCGGTCGTTAAACGTGTGCATAACTGTAAAAATCAGTTACGATGTTATAAATCGGAACGTGGCTTGATTGCGCTCTGACATTGGATGACATTAGAATGTGCATGTAGTATATATTTGCAGCGCAATGAGGAGAGATTGTGACAAAGTGAGCGTGAATCTGATGTGCATCAAGCTGCACTATTTGTCTCCCTTCAAGACGTGTGTGTGTGTGTGTGTGTACGCCACCGCCTACTGATTACCTTTTATTATTCAGCATAGTGTACCATTAATCCTTCCCAGAAAGCCGGGCTTTTGTGCGAGATTTCAAGGACCAGCATAAATATGAAATGTTTTATTTCCTTCTGCGTTCATTAATACGAGTCGCGCTGCCTCGGGAGCGACTACATTATATTTTTTTTATTTACCGCACTTGTGGCTATGACTTATTCAGACTCCGATGAAGAAATGCGTAACGTGACTTGCAAGGGCATGTGTATGAAGTCGGCAAGGTATATGTGGCAATACTGAGAGACTGGAAGATGTCAAGGCACAAGTCGGAGGAATAATTCAGTGCCACATGGCAGCGGTGTCAGCTTGTTTTCATCACAGGCCACACTGCAGTTATGGTAACATCAGGGGGGGGGGGGGGGGTTGGGCTGGCGATCATGATGGAATCTCATTCATGTATAATTATAAGGAGTGTAACGCTATGGCAAAAACACCATCTATGTCCAAATCCGGGGTACAGTAAGAAAACAAAATACAAAACAAAATGCTTTTCTTTGATGTAAGCCGGAAATATAAAAGCGAAAATCTCTTTTTAAGGAAGTGACATTTCAATCGTTGTTCTTGTTTTTAGGAAAGTAGCAATGCATCCCAGTGTAATAGTAACAGCTGGAATGTTGTGAATTATCTTGTGATTAAAAACTAGGGCTGTTCGATACTATTTTTTTTCCAGTATTGATACCAAGTAAGTACCGATGCCACTGGTACTTTGCAACAACAACAAAAAAAAAACTAAACAATGATAGACAATTTTAAAGAAGGTTCTATATATCCCAATATAGCATTTACCTAAAAAAAAGGTCTTCTAATTTCTATTTCCAAAACGGCCACAAGAGGGCGACCAATGCTAGTACCAGCCATAAATATCTATAAAGAAAATAGCAGCAAGTCCGCAAGCAGATGGATGGTCCAAAAGGATAAGCAGTTGGACAGACGTATGCTTGGAAGAACACACTGGGTTCTGTTTTCGCTACAAGTCAAAATGGCGGTCAATACAATGCTAATAAAACTAACTCAAATGGAGCATTTTTTTTTAAAAAAGCTGCTCTAAAAAGTAATTGACATTAAATAAAAAACAAAGTAAAAATCCCAATATAGCATTTACCTAAAAAAAATGCTTGAAATGAATGGCAATTTTCGAGTCTTCTCATTTCTATTTCGAAAACGGCCACAAGAGGGCGACCAATGCTAGTATCAGCCATAAATCTATAAAGAATAGATGTCTTACGGCCACTGATGTGAATGTATGACTTGATGTGTTAAAAAAAAAAAAAAAGGACTGCAGTTTTGGCGTCAGCATGCTAATTTTAGTTTTAATCGGCATAAAAATCTAACGCAACAAAAAAATATTCAAATTGTCCCCCAGTGTAATCAGCCATTTTATCACATGATTACCCCTGCGTGTAGTTATTACTATTTGTATTGCTGATTTTCAACATTAATCCAAGAAAAATCGAGGCAAGCTTTTGCAGGCCACAAATTTGGATGCAGGGCTGGTGAACGAACACCTGTGCCAAATCGGAATCTATTTTTTTAGGACACCTCTGCTTTGACTTAAGTCTAATTTATGCATTAAGTCGCAGCGAGGTAGAGTGACTGTCTACAAATTGCGAATAGCGCTCGCTCGGCATTAACATAAAGCTCAGATCATCCTTTAATGGAGCCCCAGCTTGACGTGTGACATTGGTCTGATTGAAACCATCCGTCTAACCTTTGTGGAATAAAAAAAAAAAAAAAACGAGTATATGAGTACAATTGTGAGTCCGCAGACACTCGGAGGTTAAGGGTGTTACTAGGGATACAACGAGGCGTCCGTTTGATCAACAGATGCCACGCATTCGAGCTCGACGGTGCACGAGCCGTTTGCCAGATGGTTGCGCTGATTAGCGCGCGTATCCTCACAATGATGCACGAGGATGTTTTTGGGAAAATAACGTCAGCCGCGGGAGAGCGAGCGGCAGGCGCGAGCTGTGAAAGGAAGCTTTTGTTAGCAAGTGAGAAGTAGGTAATCTCCTGTGACCGAATTGGCAATTGTCTTTAGACTTAGTGAAGCAGCATGTGGCTCATTATGCCAGGTTATTTTGAACACACGAGGAACTGTAAACAGTCTGTGATAGAAACGGCAGCTTCCGTGTGGGTCGGGAAATCTTTTATACTGCATTCCGCATGTTTGCCCTGGACAATTTCTCCTCTGTAATCAGAAAGGACATCACACTGGTCATTAATGTATCTATACCTTCATCTGAATCTTCACAAAATGTGACTTAAAAAAAAACACACACACACACATTATTAAGAAAAAAACGCTCTAAAAAATATTCTTATCATCCTAACGAAATATGTGTCATAGAAAGAAAGTCGCATCAAAGTGCGCAACGCTGGTAGCTATCAGTATTCAAATACAAATAGTTTTCTTGGTGTCAGCTTGTGTACGAAAGCTACTTTATTATTCATTTCTAGTCATTTTCCCTTTGGTTGGAAAAAAAACAAAACATGCATCACAATTTAAATCAGTTAGATGAAAGCATCTGTTTTGAGTGCTTATTACTTGCTCCAGTCCTCGTGGCTGTAATGACTCTCAGGCTCTCCCTTCCTGCTTGATTTGAATGTATAATTAGCATAATAAATACTTGTGTCGCACGCCCAGGCTCCTTTTTGCCAGGCAATCACGGCAAAAAGCGGATCAAGAGTTTTCCCCCATCTTGCCAGAATGTGGATGTAAATTTGCTTCTATAAAATGAACTGCCTTTGATGCAAACTTGAAATGTTTTCTTTTATTTTCTTTTAATCTTGGTTGTGAAGAGTCCATTATTGTTGGGTCAATTTTTATTTAGATGGCGCCAATTCATAACAAAAGTTCTCTCAGGGTGTTTGGTGTATGGCGCTGGGCTAGAATTACGCTACTACATAAGGAGGTCACTGAGGCCAGGAAAAAACTCCCTCTACGGCGGAGCTTGCCATCATTTTTGAATGAGAGCTACTTCTTGGGTACTGACAGTGGAGGTCAGGTTTTTTTTTATTTAATTTAAAAAAAAATTCATTAATCCCCCCAAAAATAAACATTGATCTACTTTCTCTGTATGTTTTTCACGAAAAAAATGGGGGAATTGTGGGAAAAAATCCCCGGGAAAAATGCAAAATGTAAAAAATATTGAGGGAAAGGGGGATCCATAAGTATGCAAATCCATGGGTACTAAACTGCAAATATACAGGGGTCTACTGTAGTTCAAGTTGTAATATTACCATTCGCCACTAGATGGCAGATATTTCTTAGTGGCACTTACACTGGGTCTTATACTGCTTGAAACAAGACATAAGTAGGCCTCATAATTTTTTTTATTTTATTTTTGGAATACTATGCAGGACAAACTAAATTAAATAAAAATTTTGACTGTTTTGATTTTTGTGGGGAAAAAATGTACAAAATGAGTTATTGCACTTAACTCATTCACTCCCAGCCATTTTCACTGAAGCAAACCCTTTCGCTCCTGGCTGTTTTTACTGAATTTTGACTGGTTTTGAAAGGCCCACAGAATATTGTGTTCTATTGCTATAAAAACAAGGTACCTACCAAAAAAAAGATTATTATTATAGAGGATTCTGTTTCCATTTCATCATCATTGACACATCTGTTCAAAACTGTGGGGAAATTAACTTTGTTGCAACATGACCCTGGTTGATCTCTTATACTCTGCTGCTACCTGCTGGCCGTTTTTTGTAATAACTATCATTGCGTCAAGCGTCCCTCATCCCTACTTTGCCATTCTAATGCTATGCTGTTTCCAATGTGATAACGCCAGCGCAACATCCCCTGTTTGTCATGAACCCCCTTTGGAGGCCACATGTCACGCCCTGGCACTTACGTAATTGCACCTCAAAAGGCCCACATGACCACCCCCGAGTACGTTTCCTCCACCACAGAATAACAAGAAGACTGAACATACCCGATGATGGAGAGGCTGCATTACCAGATGCCGGGGTCGGAGCGCGTGTGGCCTTTCCGAGGCAGAGTCGCCGTTACTGGCTTAGTACGGGAGCGGCGGTCTCCAGGGTCTTGGCGGGAGAACGGACAGAAGCGGCAGACTCATTGATCACAGTAGGAAGCTAGCAATTGTAAGGAGGTTTCAGAGGGGTACCAAAAAAAAAAAAAAAAAAGAAGCGTAAAAGACACAACAGCTCTCAATGGACTGAGGCTATTCCCCATTGGAGAATTTTCACATTATTGTTGTAGCCTCAAAAATGCAAACATTTTATTAGAAAGTTCTTTGGGCCTTTTAGGACCTAACCTGACTTTAACCCTGGAGAACCCAAGAATCCTTTTCTTCTTTGGAAAATGATGAATTATACATTAAATGACTGCTATAAGTTCACTGAACACCAAAATATATGTTTTTTCAATGTTTTTTTCAATTTATTCCCTAATTTAGGATTAGGGCGAAATGTGACCCTTTGGGATTTAGGGGTATCATTTCGAAAAATCTGAATAACAAAAACTGTCAGTAAGCTATTTAGAATTTAAGAAAATAATCAATCTAATACACAGCTACATTGAACAATATAATTTTTATTTGTTGCATTTTAGCCATCTTGTCACCACCACTAGATGGCCCCATGCAGGGGTCAGAAGTGGCGCTCTGGACTATTGAAGTTAAATTTGTAAAAAAAAAAAAAAAAAAGTTTTTGTTATTTGAGTAGCAGAATTTATAGGGGCCAAATTTGACCCCGTGGGTTCTCCAGGTGTAAGTATGCAACTCTGTTGCGTTCCAACTTGGAAAGTCGCCACCATAGGAACATATCTCCCTTGTAAATAGAGGACCCCCTGTAAATGACCACATATGGTTCTTTGGGCTATATGCTAAGAATTATGCAAATACAACTTGCTTGTAAGCAAGGAAAAGCAATTCCACATGGATATGTAGATGCTGTTCCTCACTGGTGGCGATGTACAGCATATTTACCATCCATTAGCATAAACCTCAGTGTGTGTGAAGCGAATGTCATTGTTTACCCGATGCGGACCACCTCTCATATGAGGCCCTCTGCCAAGGCACCGTAGCTCGCTTCTACGGGAAGACGGAGGTGGGCATGGAGGGCCGGAGTCCTGCAGGTTTTTGCATGTTGCCCTTCTCCAACACAGCTGATATATGATCAGCTCATCAGCAAGCTCTGCATAAGCCTGATAACGAGGACGGAGATTGCCCACCTCTGCCGTGACGACCCGCACAACCCCCCTTTATTCCCGACCAATCAGAGCTCAGGCTTCCAGATTGAGAGGTTGTTCTCAGGGGAGCCGTACTTCAGCGAGAGCGGATGCTTCACCACGGAGACGGCCCTTTTTGGAGAGGCCATCACGCCGTGAGATTCTGCTCAAAATGGGTACTTTGGCATTCCCGGCATAATTGGAAACACTTTGCGGAGGAGGGCCCTTTTAAAATGCATTGCAGGAGAGGGAGGGGCCGGCGAGCAAGCAATTTCGATTCCTCTCATGAAGCATCCTGCCGCTGCCTCTCAGGCGTGCGCCATATATGTTATGACCGGCACATTTGTCAAACTGCCAACTGTTGTTATGTGTCTTTTTTTTTCTCTCTCTCTCTGAGTAAAGCGACATCTTTTTGTTTTCGCAACCTGCTTCACCTTCTAATCGTTTCCATCAAGTTTCTGTTTTTCCCCCTTCGGAAGTTGCATAGTAGTTTCATCATGTCGGGCACGGGGGGGGGGCTCGCGCAAACACGGCGGACAGCCTCATTTTTCACAGGTTCACTTCCTCAGCGATCTTGCCTGACGTGTCATGACAAATGGCGGATATGTGACAAGCGCGTTGTCGCACCCGTGTCCTTGCATTAGCTAGGAAATGTGCATGCCTGTGCAAGCCTCTCTGCACAATGCTGACTACGTGTGTGTGTGTCAGTTGAATGAACAGGTTACTAATAAAATACTATCATTGTACATTTAGAATGTCATGCATGGGGCTTAACATGCTTTTCAAGGTACAGTCGACCAAAGGTTGACACCTCAGGACAGGTAGATAGAGTTTTCAGTCAACCCTCACATTTCTCTGGGCTAGAAAATGTTGGGCAAATTACTTCTTTTTTTTTTTTTTTTACAATAATATGTTATATGCAGCCTCACTGGTCCAAATATGGTATTCTGTTAATGTTGTGTTAGTGAAATATGAGCTAAGCAGCAAAATTCAGCCGTTTTTATCCATCACAGGGGGCGGCCATTTTGTCACTTGTTGTCGACTGAAGATGACATCATGTTGCTCAGGTCTCAAGTAACAGTAAATCACAGCTCAGCTTCAGAAAACAAGTGAGCTGGGATTAGTCATTGCCTACGCCCTGAGCGATGATGTCATCTTCAGTCGACAGCATGTGGCAAAAATGCTTATGCAAATTGTTACAAAGAGCAGCTTGAAATGCAAAACTGTGAGACTTAAATGTAAACATAAATGTAAAAAGAGGCAAAAGAAAATGTGGCTATTAGATGCAATTCCCTCTTTTTGTATATTATTGCACAGTAAACTGAGCTTTATCCAACTCCTAAAGGTGTGTTCCAGAGTTTGTCACCGTTTTACTCGCTACTGCCACCTCTGGCCCAAATGGAACTGCAGCCTCTTTGTCAAACTCATGCAAGGCCGACTGTATTGAGCAGCACGGTGGCCAAGCAGTTTGCAAACTGCCCCACAGTTTTGATGTCGGGGGATTTGTGTTGTTGTTTTACATTCTATGTAGATTGTACCTTAGTTGCTAAAAATGCACTCTTACCCTACCTCATACTTTTAAGTATACTGTAGATTGATTCTAATTGGTGTAGCATTCTTCCCCCCAGGTCTAAGTTCTCCGCCAGCCAACATCACCACCTCCGCCGTGCCCAGCATCGTCACGCCCATCGTCAACGGATTCACCGGCATCCCTCATCAGCCCAACGGACACCCCGCCGTGGAGACGCTCTACACCAACGGCCTGCCCCCTTACTCCACCCAGAGCCCCACCGCCGCCGACACCCTGCAGCAAGCCTTCACCGGAGTACAGCAATACACAGGTGCATGTTTGCGCTGCTGTAATTGGCCATATTAGTGGTTTAAAACACGAATATGACCAGAGGTGGCCAATCCAGGTCCAGAAAGTAAAAATCCTGCTACAGTTTAACTTTAGCCCCTGATGTTAGCAAGCTAGCTAGTTACTTGCTAGGGTACTAGCTAGCTAGCACAAAGGGCTAAAGCCAAACTATGTCAGGGTTTTTACTTTCTGGACCTGGATTTGCCACCTCTAAATATGACAGAGTATGACCCTAAATTGTTTTTATATCATTTCTAACATCAGCCATAAAATATATATATTTAAATAACATAGAATGAATGATAGACAACAAAAAAACTTTCAAAAATATATAAGTTACTTTCATATACTGATAAAATGTCTTTACCCATCTCGAAATGGAAGACAGACTTGTCTATAGCACCGGAATCTGACTTTTGGATTCAAGTTTGTGAAAACGCATTTAAAATGATAAAACAAACAAATTTACAACTTATCCAATATAAAATTATTCACAGAACATACATTACTCAATATATGATTAAGAAAATGGGACTCTCAGACTCCGACATTTGTCTCCAATGCTTACAAAACACTACAGACACTTATGTTCATGCTTTATGGTTATGTACTCCGGTTATGTATTTCTGGACTAAAGTCTTAGAAAAACTTTCCTCTATTTTGGACTGTAGGATACCTTTTATCTCCAAACTTGTGTTTGCTAGGTGACCTAGCAACAACTGACTTACCACATAAACAATTTCAATCTACACTTGTAGCCCTTACTATCGCTAAAAAAACAATTCTTGTTAACTGGAAAAATAAACAAACTGTGAATATCGACCAATGGTCTAACCTCCTCATAAATCACATTTTAATGGAAAAAATATCTGCCTCAAATAAAAAACAAATATCAAAATTTATAGAAACATGGTCTACGTATATAGAATTTTTTAACCTAATTCTGGTTACTTAATTCTGTCTGTTAGCGAGAGCCACTACATCGTGATAACTTACATTGATGTTTCTGCATTTGGCAATTTATTTTTATATTATATTATTAGTATGGGATTTTTTTTAATGGGCTTTAGGTGAACTAATGAATACACACACGCACGCACGCACATGCACATGCTCACCCACATACAAAAAAAAATATATATATATATATATATATATATATATATATATATATATATATATATATATATGTATATATATATATGTATGTGTGTGTGTATATGTATATATATGTATATATATTAAAAAAAAAAAAAAGAGAAAGGAAAAAAAAAACTTAAAAAAAAAAAAAAAAAAAGGAGAGCAATGATGATGTCAAATCGAATGAACAATACTGAGCTCTCCTGGAAAAAAAAAGAATGAATGATAGAATGGGACTGTTTTGAGAGGCTGTTGAAAATGATTCATCACACTATTTACTCACCGCACTCACTTAGCTTTTCTAGCCATAGGTACATAACTATTATTGGGTATTACATTAAAACAAAAATATATCGTTGCTGCTATGTGAAAAACACATATCCATTTTTGTCTCTTTTTTTTTTTATTATTTTTATTTATTTTACATTTGTGGGATGTCTGCATTCAGTTTCATCCCCAAAACATAAAAATGTAAAAAATAAATAAATTTAAAAAAGAGCCAAAAAATGGACATAAGCAGCATAAGCTATATTGTATTCATTTGTACCGCTTTTCACACCGCACCTCTCCCCTCCTCTCGCAGCGATCTACCCGGCCACCACGCTGACTCCCATCGGCCAGACGCTGCCCCAAGCGCCGCAGGTCATCCAGCAGCAGCAGCAGCAGAGAGAAGGTGAGGGTGAGAAAACATTATTACTTTTTTTTTTACACATCTTGCACTAGATTTATAAACCGCGACGAGCATGAGAGAGCAATATTGCTTCGGCACTGTACACATCTCATTCGCACATATTACGAGAGAGGAATATTACCCTCTCATTCTCTCCGTGTGTAATAGATAAATAAAGTGGCCACGTGCAGTATAGCGTTCACAGCTCATCTCGGGAAATGGCTACGGTAAATCGAAAATGTGAGGGTGATAAAACACTGGTAATGTTCTTACACTGTGTGGTTTGAAAGAACATATAATGACACATATAGACATTGCTATTTCTGCAATAATTAGAAAAAAAAAACATGATTGGGAATTGTGGCAATATAATATGTAGGGACAAAGTAACTCAATGCTATAAAGATAATAATGATTTCCACAGAAGTAATGATGTCACGTGAACAGTCCGCCTCCACGTGAATAATCAGTGATTAGTTAAAGCAAGAACCTTATTGTGTGATGATTTTAATAACCTCAAGCTGGTCATGGTATCTGAGATCAAATACATTTATAATTATTTTTATGTTTGCTTCTGTCAAAGGACTATTGATTTTGAAGACACTATTGATTTTGAGTGATTCTGTGGTTTCTCATAATTCATGATGTTTAAGGAAAATGAGGTGAAACATCTTACAGTGACATCTGCAGCATTTTAATCATCTTCAAACTTTCATTGTGGTGCCGGTTTAATTTGTTTGAGTGACCATTCAAATGGGGTCAAATCATCCTCCCCTATTGGAATGAATGGAAATTAAATTAATCCGTTCCAGTCTCACCAAACACTCCATATATATATATGTTAGTGATGCACGATAATGGTATTTTCAACCGATACCGATAAACTAATAATTTAGAACGTGCCGATGTTGATAAATGATAAGTAAGCCGATAATTGTTTGCAAAATTAACTTGAATACAAATATACTTTCGAGTCCTACTATAAGTACAAATACATCGAAACATTTGTAACACACCATGAAGCTGGATTTAAGTAACTAATTTTGAGTTTGCCAAAACAAAACAGTCATGTTTTAAAAATTCTACAAAAAACTATGAGGGTAACATTTTGGGGCGACACATCTTGAGCCTGATAGATATTATAACATTTTTAATTCTTCATTTCATATATTAACCATAGTTACACATTATTAACATTTTAATTCTTTATATTAACCTTGTCGAAATGTTTTGTGTCCTGTGCAGAGCATATGGTGTTAATTTCGGTATAATCTGACCTTAAACTGGGACATACTATTTAGTCTAAAAAAGTTCCTTCTCAGCGCTTTGTGCGAAAACACATTTGGTCCTTGAGAACAGAATCTGTTTCGAACACGCACTCCTGACTCTGTTTTCGCCATCGCTTATGGAAAAGTACCCAGAGATATGTTTTGTCTACAAATAAAAGAGAGGAGGTCTTTTGACTATAAGAAGCCATTGTACGCACGGAAGAGACACATTTCGACGCTCTGAATCCCACCTGTTTAAGTGATGAATTAGAGGCTGTTTGAGTGTCCAGAGATCTCTTGTTAGATTAAAAAAATCATTTTTGCAAAGGTGTTTTTTCTTACATTAAATCTGTCTTCAAATTTTGGAACACGAAAAGAGGAAATTTATTTTCATTCCTCAACAAGCCACAACCACAACAGATGGACCAACGCGAATGGCAAGTCTATTATTATCGCGGATTTCTTTATTATCTGGTTTATTTGTTTGACGTCAAATTGGTCGATAATTGCCGATAATTATCGGCCACCGATATTATCGTGCATCCCTAATATATGTATAATGTTATTGGATTGTTATTTAAAATTAAAGAAGTACCTTAGGCCAGGAATCAAATCATATCATTACAATCGCTTGGCATGCCTGCCCTGAGATTATTGATTATTGATGTTATGGTATGTCAATGTGAGAAAACAATTGATTTTATTGCGCATGTGTGATACAGTCGTTACATTGCATAACTTATTAGTACCAATTTACATTCATACATTTGATGTGAAGTGAAGTGCTTCATGTTCCATAAAACTGTCTGATAAGAAATGATTAGTTTGACCATTTTCAAGCCTTTTGGGATGTGGTAACGCCAGAGAGCTATCGATTTGAAATCATCCAGGTGGCTTTGGCCACTTGCCAAATTTCTACCCCTTCCTTTTCAAACCAGTCCTACACAGAATTGTTGACGATCGTATCCAGCATTTTTGTGTCATTGAAGCAATCCTATTGATTTTGGATGCAATTTGACACAAGGTATAGATAGCTGAGGTCAAAGATAAATTCTTTGTCTTCCAACTCATTGGGGTTATTGACGGGCGTCGGAGCAGGGACGCTATTGATTTTGACCCGCAATACCTGAGATATGTCGGGTCAAATGCCATAATTGCTCAGGTTTTATGTGAGGTGCTGTCGTTTGCGGTATCTTTTTCCGCTAATTCCCTCTTTGCCAATCAGCATTATGCGGACGCTGCACTTTCATAGTTGTCCAATCTCTTTGAACAGAAGTAGCACTAACGAGTTTCCACGTGCCAGTCATGTAGTGAGTCCTCCTCATGTCATCTTAATTGATGGACTCCACCTGTAAAGAAAAAGAAGAAAATTCCCAGCAGTCAGTCAGTAAGTCTCGTGTCTTTCTCCAGGTCCGGAGGGATGTAACCTGTTCATCTACCATCTGCCACAAGAGTTTGGAGACAATGAACTCATGCAGATGTTTCTGCCCTTCGGCACCGTCATCTCATCCAAGGTCTTCATGGACCGGGCGACCAACCAGAGCAAGTGTTTTGGTGAGTTCTTGCGTCTCAGTTAGGGGTCTGCAACCTGCCGCTCTGGATCCACGTGTGGCTCTTTAGTCCATCTCCTGTGGCTCCCTGTGGATTTCTTAAAAAATAAATAAATAAAATAAAAATAAATTAAGATTTTTTTTTTTAATTACATATATTTGCATAAAATATTATTTAAACAAATTAATGATTTAGATTTAGTTTTAAATTAATAATTAAATATTCAAAATATGTAATAATAATAGCATGTCTATATTTGTAAGTTATCAGAAAAGGAGAGGTGGAAGGTAGATGAAAAAGGTTTTAAAAAATGACCTAAAAATGGCCAAAAATCAACCAAAAAAATTAACATAAAATGTCCATGAAATTCCCAAATATGTCAGACAATTTAATCAAAAAAAGGCAGAAAATAAACGAAGTAATTATCAGTTCAAAAACAAAAGAAGAAATCCCCCAAATTACCATAAAATGTACACACAATTGCCACAAAAACCCCAGAACTTTTATTTTAAAAAAAAAAGGACGTTCAAAAAGTAACTTTAAAATGTCCAAAAACAAAAGAAGAAATCCTAAAATATAAAAAAAAAATACTATAAAATGTTAGAAAATGTATATTCAAAAAAAAAAGGCAGAAAAATATCAAACAATAGCATAAAATGTCCCCCAAAAAATTGCCAACAAATGTCAGAAAATATATATTTTTAAAAAAAACTCAATGTCAAACAATAGCATAAAATGTCCATAAAAAGAACGAGAGGCAGAAAATTACCATTACGTGTTCGTAACACTGCCAAAAATGTCAGATATTTGACAGGAAGGCAGAAAAGTACGAACAAGAATGTATGAATATATAAAAAAGAACTCTGAAAAAAATTGCAAAAAAATCCCAAAATGGAAGACGAGGGGCAGAAGAAATTAAATCTCACAGTATTGGATGCTGCGTGGTTATGGTGCAGCTCTAATTAGCTCTTGGCCCCCAATAAACACTAACACACTGTTTTGTTCAAATGTTTTTTCAGCTCCAGACATTTATTTTTGGACATTTATTTGGCCTAAAATGGCTCTTTTGAACAATAAAGGTTGCTAAACCCTGATTTAGAAGATCAGCAACAAGGGCAGGGAAAGTTTTTTTCCTGTAGGATCCCAGGGGGTCCTAAATTCAAAATCAATTAAAAAATCAATTAATTTATTTATTAATCACATTTCCACCGGTACAAGCTGTGTTTTTCAATTGAATCGACAACTATACCTCGCATTAAAAAAATGTCCCCAATAATATTTATAAATGTGGCACAGAAGGCACCAAAACAAAAATGGTGACAGATTATGATGATGTCGATTGACATGAAGAAAAAAAAACAACCTCCTGACCCCAACTGACCCCCATTTACATCTTGATGACTGCTCAATACATATACAGTCCTGCATGAATGCAGTATAGGCGCACCCACCAGCCATGATGTCATCGATGAAGATCCATATCCATGTTTTCATGGTGCCGCGTGACCCGAACACACCGCTGCTGCTGCATCAGCATCACCGTTCGTTCACCCCAATATCTGTCAATACTCTCACTACCGAGGCTGATTCACGCCCCCCCCCCCACCCCCGCCTCATTTAGCTCCGTCAGCCTACACGGAGCAACCTGCCCCCGCGGCTTATACAAACTTTAAGGAGCCACGCTGGGTCTGTGTGTGCGTGCCAGATTGTGTGTGGGGGGATAATAAAGAGGGCAAAGGACAATTATAGATCAGCATTTGTTTTCACTTCAGGGCCCGAATTGATCGGCAATCTCGCCTCCCCAGGGAGACTTCATAACATATAAATTCATGAAAGAAGACCTATTTGCAGTATTGGCGTTTACACTATGCATTTACAACATAATGTTACGCCCGGGGAAGGAGCGGGAACACCGGTGTAATTAATCTGGAAAGGGCGGAGGGAGGGAACGAACCTGGATTGTTGGCGAGCAAAACGACAGGAGTCGCTTTTACACTCACCGGAAGGAGAGACGAGAACATGCCGATAAAATCTCCAATCCGGTTTTTGCTCTCCAGCGCGAATGGCTTCCCCTCCTCCTCGGTGTAGCCGCGCCACCCAGCCTTCGCACTAATGGGCCGAGCGAGAGCCGAGCAGGCACGTCTCCCAGGTGGCCGGTGGGGACGAGGAGAATCTCCTGCTGTTTTTTCACGGGTCACCAAGTGCTCCTAATGACACCCAAGACGCGGGGGAGCGCATCAAGCGGAGACACACTCCGCTGCGGTTTCTGGTCACTGACTTCTCAAGGCTTTATTTTTACACATGATGGAAACGGGATGTTCAGTGTAGGTGGGGATGCTGGGAGGGGGGGTTATTGGGGGGGGGGGGTGGTCTTAGGCAGTGTCATGTAGTATGGAAACAGATTCACCAATATTAGGTAGGCTACACCCACTCAAGCTAATCAAATAAACAGGGATGTGATTTGACCAAAGTGAAATTATCTGAAAATTTAGCCGGGGGTCTGGGGGCCGCTGGCACCCAGCTAGGTCCAGGGCCCCGGAGCTCATGGGTTTTCCGTGTTTTTAAGTACTTTCAATGCACTCACATGACAAAGAAATAGACAAAACAACAGCATAAATTTTCAATGTATATTGAACTATCCCATATAAAATGGCAGTTTTAGTCAACTCAAAATCAGTCACATTCAAAAACATTGGACTGCCTTTGCTTTTAAAAACTATCACTGAGAATATCATCATATCTAACTAATGTGATTACTAAGTTAACACATAAATAATGTTGAAGAGTTCAAATTTCATGAACAAATAATTGTATCATGACCAAATGAAAAGTAACTCATATTAGAGCATACCACAAATGTCTTTGTTATAGCAGAAGATGTTATCTGTCGGAGTCATGTGCATACACAATGAACTACAGTACAAAAAAAAAAAAAAAAAAATCTGAATTTTTTTTTTTTTGGGGGAGATAAAAAAAACGGAATTCTGCGAATTAGCGGAAAAATCACATCCCTGAATAAAACATTTGACCGACTGCTTCAAAATAAAAAGTATAGCAAATAAAAAAATAATTAATCTTAATTCGATTTTTTTAAATGAATGTAAAAATAATTAAAAAAAAATACATCATCATCATTCATCATATTTAACCACTTTTTTTTTTCTTTTTTTTTTGTGACAGGCTTTGTGAGCTTCGACAACCCCGCCAGCGCGCAGGCAGCTATCCAAGCCATGAACGGCTTTCAGATTGGCATGAAGAGGTTGAAAGTCCAGCTAAAGAGACCGAAGGATGCCAGCCGCCCTTACTGACACAGCCTATCTTTAGTATTCACCGCAGCAGCAGCAGCAGCAGCAGCAGCAGCACAGGTACGATAACCATACACTTACGAGAAATCACCATTAGATAGATAGATAGATAGATAGATAGATAGACCAAAAAAACGACTGAAATAATGTAGTTGCACAAGTGTGCACACCCTCTCTTTATTAGCATGTAACACACCAATCACATTCATACTTAAGTTAAATGGGAGTTAGCACACTTCTGCCACCGTTTAGAATGCCTCTGATCAACCCGAAATAAATTTCAGCTGTTCTAAGTCGGCTCTTCCTTACATTTTTTTGTTTTTATTTTGCTTTCTAGCAGAAGCTTGAAGGTTTGTACTTACACTGAGTGATATTTAGAACTGTTCATAATTCGCTCCAGTTTGAGGCCCGACTTCCAGCTGAAGAAAAACACCGCTGTTCGTCACTAAGTATTAAAGTGTTTTTTTTATTTTTATTATTATTATTATTTTATTATTTTGGTGATGAGCAGTGTTTTTTTTTTAATATGGCCAAAAAATGTCAACCTCTGGTAAATCGAACCTAAAAAAAAAAAAAATCTCCCCCAAAATTTTATTTTAGGTTGTGCAGGTTACGGGTAACCTTTATGTTGAAATATGTTATGTAATGTTTTGTTTTTGTCTTATTTTTTTATGTCATAAACTCTGACATTTTAACAGGGGCGTGTAGACTTTTCACATCCACTGTAAATAGATATAATTGGTTAATGCTGTCCAAAGCAATGTGCAAGTGTGCCTAATGTTGTGACCAACGAGTGTATCTGCAACCCTACTTATTCTAAATACGACTGCCAACGTTTAATACGTTTAGGTGCAGATTTTTCTTCTTTTTTTTTTTGCATGCCTGCAGAGCAGCCAGCCGGCATGTTAATTATGAGACATTCTGCCAGCGTGATGATTGACAAAGATCAATTGGTACGCCAGCTTGGGTTAGCCCTCCGCAGACCATTACGCTGATGTAATAAGGCCATATTAAAGCCTTCAAAGCTGAAGAAGTTTGACGGGCCATCCAATCTGAACACTCTGCTCTATTTTCAGGTTTTAGACGACACGTGAAGATATTTCGGAGGGGCTTATCTCTTCTTTTTTTTTCCCTCGGAAAGCAACATATGTTTTTAAAAAAAATGACCACGTAAGGATTTTTTTGGGGGGGGGAAGACATATCAGCATTTACTTATGAAGACGTAAGTTGCGTCAGAACGAGACGAGGAGGCGCGTCGTCGGGGGACGCGAACAGATGGCGCAGTGCAAGAAAGGAAAGGAAAGGAAAGGAAGAAAAAACTGGAAAAAAATGAAGAAAGAAAAAAGACTTTATCAACAGAACTTTTTTTTTCTTGTTGAGACTTGAATTGTTAACGAAGCAACAAACTAACAAACAGGAAAAAGCAGCAACGACAAATAGATTTCTATATACATATTCTATACACATATATATAAATGAGAGATGCGCTTGTGGCTTTTACTGCTCCTTGGACAAATGAGGGTTCACAAAAGGCCAAGACGGGAGGCGGGAAGGCCCACTTTCTTCTTCTCCCTCTTTTTCCCGTGTCGTCTCGCAGCAAGCGCAGCGCCACCAGCCCTGGAGGAGGTCACCGAGGTTTCCGTTAGCGACAGTACAACTGAGAATCTTTCACCCCAAAAGGGACCAAAGGACCAAACACATTTGTATTGTTCGGAAACAGTCATGCATAGTATTCATTCATGAGACTACAATTACTACTAATGATATTAAGGAGAACACTAGCTTCAGGTTGAAAGAAAGAAAAAAAGAGGAATGGGTTTTTTTGTAACTAATGGGTTTGAGAATATATTAAAAAAAAAAAAACTTGAAAAAAAAAGTTATACTATTTTAGGGGTGTAGACTTTTGTGGGTTAGATATTGTTACGGGCACAAGTTCCCCTTCATCATTCATTTCATCCCAGAGAATAGTATCATGAAAATGACATCACAGTTGAGCCGCCATATTGGCATCGAGGGAAAATCTGCTGTTTTAGCATTTTTGGGGAGAATTTGTGAGAAATTGTAATTTATGTCACCAAAAGCAGCTGCATAATTAATTGTATGGTAAATCAACTAAAGCAAACTTTACTCTGCAAATTTTACGAAGTGCACCACCCAAAAAAAAGTACTAGAGGTGTCGTGTCCTGTACGATGGCGTACATATAAAAGCCACCACCTCGTCCAGACTATAGCTACGTTATCTGTATTTCTAGCTAGTTTCTGAATTTTGTTGTTTGTTTCTCATAAATTTGTGAGTTTTTTTCTTGCAAATTTGCAACTTTATAATGTCGCAAATACGCACGTTTTTTTCTCATACATTTGTGAGTTTATAATGTCGCAAATTAGCGAGTTTATTTCTCGTAAATTTTGAGGTTTTTTTCTGGCAAATTTGCCGCCTTATAATGTCACAAATTTGCAAGTTTATTTCTCGTAAATTTGCAAGTTCTTTTCTTGCAAATTTGCCACTTTATAATGTCACAAATTTGCGAGGTTATTTTTCATAAATTTGTGAGTTTTTTCTAGCAAATTTGCCACTTTACAATGTGGCAAATTTGCAAGTTTATTTCTCGTAAAATTGCGAGTTCTTTTCTGGCAAATTTGACACTTTATAATGTCGCTAATTTGCGAGTTCATTTCTCATAAATTTGTGAGTTTTTTCTAGCAAATTTGCCACTTTATAATGTCGCAATTACACAAGTTTTTTTCTGGCAAATTTGCCACTTAATAATGTGGCAAATTTGCAAGTTCATTTCTCTTAAATTTGTGGGGGGTTTCTCAAAAATTTGCAGACTTATAATGTCACAAATTTGCATGTTTATTTCTCGTAAATATTCTGCTTTATAATGTTAAAAAATTTGCAAGTTCATTTCTCGCAAATTTGCAACTTGGTAATTTTTCCTCGTAGATCTGTGAGTGGTTTCTCGGAATATTACCACCCCTCTAAAAAAAAGTAAATTATATGTGACCCTAATACGCCGCACGATTCCTGATTCAATATCGATCAGCCCAAAAAAACGTATCAGATTATATCGAACCAACGTCACATGATTCCCAATGTTGTGTAGGCCTAGTGGCTAACAAAAAAATGCAAAGTCAGCTAATGTTAATGTTTGAGAAATGACAACACGACCACATAATTCCCACCATGAGTCAATCTTGGATCTAACGCCACTCAATTCTCTTAAATAATGCCTTGAATGGTGAATATCATGCTATCATGCTTAGACTATTGCGTCATTTTCATTCATGCTTCTTGGTCCACATTTCGCTATGTCACCATATAAATTCCCATGACCTCAATCAGGAAACTGTGGTCTCTCTATTTGTTTTTTCATCCACGGAGGTTGAAAAAAATGCACAGATATCTACTTTTTTTTTTTTTTTATCTACCTCCGTATTTACAAGAACAATGTGCCGGCTACACTTCAACTTCCTCCACAGCACTTTTTTTCCCTTCCATCCGTCCTTACATTGCATCATTAAAGCCTTGATATTCCAGATTATCTGACCGTAAACCATTGTGCTAAAAGTGCCATCCGGCTGAGCCACACGTGCGGCGCAGTAAAACAGCACAGTGTCTGTAACGGCTTCATAAAATATACAAATGAGCCTGACAGCGGTTGTAAACATCGTCGCCAGCGTTGGCCAAGGCAGCGTCTGCGCGGGTCGCGCCCTCTCCCGCTGCCAAGCCTCTCCAGCTGCTCGCAGCGGGGAGAGCGTCCTCCCCTGTCGCCTCGCCTCCGGGTGCCAGCATATCTCTCTCGCTGAATAGGAGCCATCAGTTCCCACGGCTGCATAATGAGGATGATGGTAATATTGATCAGATGGGGAGGGGTGGGGGAGATTGGCGAAATATGCGCCATCAATTATAAATTTGGCTTGACGGAGTTCACATTTCTCTCATGGTCGTCGGCGGTTACAGTTGTCGTTTTGTCTTTTGTAGCATTATAGGTGCCTACAAATCGATATTCTGACACGCCAGTTGGTTTTGCAAGGAACTATTTGGAAAAGGGCAGGTTAAAGGTAGAAATTCTTGTCACTTGGCATACATACAGTATGTAGAAAAATGTCACAAAAATGCTCGTATCGATTTAGTCGCAAATTTGAAATCTGGGCATGTTGGTCTATTACTTACTTACGTATTTATGTATTTATGTATTTATGTATTTATTATTATGTGTTTATTTATTTGTTTATTTATTAATTTTTCAGAAAGATATTACAGTGGACCCCCGCCCATTCGTGGTTTGGCACCCACTGATAATGATTCATGTATTTGTAGATTAAAAAATAGTAATAATAAAAAAATATATTTTTATTTATTTTATTTATTTATTATGTTTTTTTTGACTGACAGAAAGTGGTTACTTATCCCCACTTTTTCAAGATTTTTTGGGGTAATATATAAATATATATAGAGTATGCTTTTCAATGCAATTATAGTGCCCGTCCATTATTAGTGGAATTCGCTATTCGCGGAAAGAGCATTTAATCAGAATCATCTTTATTGGCCAAATATGTCAAACATGCCAGGAATTAGTTTTCACAGTCACAACTCGTAAAAATAAATACATAAATAACAATGACAATGACCAACAGAGGGAGACAGAGCAGGAAGCCTGGTGGGTCACCATCAGCGTCCTGAGTTTCTTTGATCGTAAAAAAAAAAAAACATCGAGGGAATGTTCAAACTGTGTTATTTTGAAGAGGGGGCACAGCATGAACCTGGAAAATGTAATAGGTTGCTGCCTGGCCTAGATAAATCAACAAAGACTCATCTATTGTAGTAAATTAAGTGAAATTGGTTAATAATTGTGCACTTTTTTTCCCATAATATTTTGAAAACACTGCCATGAAGTCCACATTGAGAAAGCTTCTAAAGTTTTGATGGAGTCCAATCATAGTCTCTTAAGGTGCACTCCCGCATGGTTCGATCACAGCACGTATAAAGAGTCAACTACTACTTTGCAAGAGCAGCTGCATTTTCTCCGCAGAGGGTAAAATGGCGCCGTGAGAGCTCGTACACAGCCCGGGCATTAGCAGCCTTAGGAGGTCAAATTAAGAGCAAAATGATCCATCAATTAGACAGCGGCAGGCCTGTAGGTGGATGAGCCAACAGCTGCTGCAGACAAAACGAGCGCTTAGCATTGAGCGCCGGTCACGCTTGGCCGCCATATATCTAAACTAGCGTCACCTCATAGCCAAGATGCGCAAAGATGGAACTTCCGACATGAAATGGACTTTTAATTAGCTGTTTGCTTTTTCGATCAGTGTGTTTGTGTGTGTTTGTGTGTGCTTAATCCATTTTGTATCTCCATGAGGCAGCTTGCCTTGTCTAATTGTTGCACTTTTATTTCCCAGTTTACGGCTTATTTTGCGTTTAAGCATTGTAAGGTTATTTCCAATGGGCACTTGACACAGGATGTCCATTCATAACTAAATGCCACGTTTGGCTATACCGTCACTTAATGATCATCATTTGAGTCATTCGGCAAAAATGATAGGAGGATTTCTACAAATTAAAATATTTCCTCAAATAATGCCCTTTGCTCGAAAAAAAAATGTCACGCAGCTCAGTATCTGTCCGCTTGTGCCCGGTCAAATTCACCCAAATTGCATTAGGTGATAGTAGTCTACCTTGTGCTAGTATTTAGACGTGGTCTGAGCAGACAAAAATTATTTAGGTTTACTTTCTATCACCAAATTGGCAAGCCTTGCGCCCATACGAAATACATACTGTCTCAATTATATCATCTGACTTGAAACAAATAGAGTTTGTTTTGTTTTTTTTAATGTTGCTATGTGTAGTTGCTCTAAAAAATATTAGTCACGTCCTATTGCTAACCAAAACTGTAGCACCTACCAAATCTCTCAGATGAATCAAATGTGAAGTGTAACTGCATGTTGTTCCCTGTGTGATATTAAAAATCGTCTTACTGGTGATTAGCATTCCAAACGCTATCATTCTTACACTGTTGCTAATCCAAAAAGTGGCACCTACATTCTTGGCCAAACGCAAAGGTATTAACAAGTATTACAGAAGATCTTACTGGTGACTGGCATTCCAGACACTATTGTTTACAGAGAGTTGCTAACCAAAACAGCAGCACCTACCGGTCACGTAGGCAATCTCTCAGATAAGTGTGGAGACGTGTTACAATCAATTTCCATACGTAGTATTCAGTAGTAATAAGTCCATAATTAAATTCCAAGATGAAGAATATTTTTTTAAAATCTAAGTTGTAATGTGATGGGAAAGTCTCTCCGAGTTCGTTCCCAGGAAGTTAGCATAGCATTGATGCAGTAGCTCAACTTCCATCAGCTGATGCTATGTTTTAAATGTAAACAGCAAACTAGTTGAAACAGTGCCTCTGCTGGTTGCAGCAGGGTAGTGCGCTTCATTTAGCCTCAATTGCTTCAAGACGCGGTTCATCAGTGATGAATTAATCAATAATGAATGCCAGAGTTATGGTTGAATAAACGTCGTCCTCCCAATAGACGCACTTGAGTAAATAAACATCCCCGCCCTACATATGAGGAAAAACGGTCATTATATTGTTTTTGTAACATAGTACAACATTATGGGAGGCAAGCACTATAGATTTCGAGCTCCCTGGTGAGTTCCTGGTACTGTCTGCTGTCAAATGAGGCTGTGATAGATGCCCTCCTTTTTTCTTCAGGCCATACGCGGCCTTATGAATCTGAAAAAAAAAAATTTTTTTTTTTTGCTTATGGGATTTTCTGCCATAGAGTGGTGTGAATTATTAAAATCAAATTAAATTTGGCCTTCACAACAGCACGGCTAATGCAAATTAAAGACGCCAGCTGTGTGTGGCTGAAATGTAATGAGTTGGGGGGAAGGGGGTCGGGGGCGGGGGGGGGGGGCAGACAAAATTTGATGGAAACACAAATGAGCACAGGAAGATGCTGTTGTGTATGCAGTCAGGAAATGACGGAAACATATCAGAGTTGTCGACCGAAAGTGGAAAAAGCCCAAGTATGTGGTCTTGGAATTGTTTGAAAATTCAGCCCCTGAAGCCTGTTTTAGTTTAGAACAAGACATTTGATAGACTCACAAAAAAAGTTCCTCCCCCAAAAGACACAGGAAGTCTGACATTTTGGCCATTTTCTACGGGTCCTTGAAAGATAAACTCGTTCAAGAGATTGTGTCTGCTACTGACTTGACTTACATGATTTTTGGGATATGAGCTGTCGTTCGTTGATAGCAAACATTTGAGATACACGCGCTTTATGCTAGCTGTGAACTCATCTCAACTTAACTGAATTTCATTTAAACCAATTTAAACACAAGTAATTCACAATAAGCATAAATATACCAGTATAGACATCGCATCTTAATGTGATATAAGAAAAAAACTGGGTGGGTTTTTTTTTTGACCCAAATTGGGTCATTTTTGACCCAACTATTCTCCTTTACTTCCTGCCCATACCTACTTAACAGCATTTACTGTTTTACAAACATTGTTGCTGGTTTTCTGGGGAGGCTGGAATAATTAAATGGCATTTCCATTCATTTCAATGAGGAAAGATGATATGACACACAATCGTTTTGAGCTGCAACCATAGTCACGTAACGCCCATGAGCCCATATCTCAAAGCAGTATACTAGGCCAATAAACGGTGTAAACTCGCCATAGGGAGTTTTCGTCTGTCAGGTTCAGTCAACCTAGAGCATTTAATGAACAATAGACAAGGAAGGAAGACAAGAGACTTTTTTCTTTTTACTCGCGAGGAGAACGGACAGAGATGTGCACAGTTACAATCTCCTACCCGCTCTGAGGCACACTTTCTCGAACCCTCTCTTCTTATTTTTGTCTTATCTTATCTTGTGATAAGGGCACAGTTCCTGTTCTGCTTTGCAATTCTCTAAGAGTAAATATGGGATAACTTATGTACATTTATTCAAACATCGTCAGCGTGTGTCAGCGGAGTTTGATGGTTGACTTGTAATAACGCGGCCAAACATCCCGCCGTGAAGAGACTCACAAGTTTCCACTCGCGACAGACATTTTACACCTGCAATAACTTGGCTGATGATGCTCCGATTTCATTCCAACTCCATCGAGTGCGAGGACCCGTTCATAATTTCACCCGGGTTTCACATCTTCATTTCTTCATTTTCCCACGTCATCCCTACCATAGTGCCCTTTCAATCTCTGAGCATGCTCAACAGGGGGCTGGGTGGGTTTAAGATTACGAATACTGGTACAACTTCTATAATAATACGGTTTGAATGCTAAGGATAGTAGCTTATTATAGATATGAGAATCTGTATATTATGGAAAATCAGCACAGGACCTTTCTTTGTGGGGGTATATAGGTGAGGGTTTGTAATGCTTTGAACGGTTTTGCTCTGGAATGATATAAATAGTTTGGTTTGTCAGCACAAAGCAAACAAAGGAGCCTGACCAAGTCTGTGGAGTGCACTTCACTGACCTATAGGGGGCAATAGAGGCAACTCAGTACTATTATGTAATTGTGGAAGAGCAAACGCTGTTTACAGGTTGTATGTTTCTTCCTTATGTTTTTTTTTTCTTTTTTTTTTTAGTAATTAATTGCCACCTCTTTTTGTGGCGGTGTCAGTACAGCATGGATCAACTGACAGGGAAAAGCAGTATCTTTTTATATATATATGCTATATTCAAGGGGTAAAAAAAAAAAAACAACACATGTTCTGTATTATTATTACTATGGTTATGATTATTAGCCTGAGATACCAAACAAACATTCCCCCCGTCCTCGCTGACATTTCTTAAGACTTGCTGCTTAGATGACTTCATATTAATGACTGATGATTAATGATTTTTTAATTAATTATCAATCAAGTATGTAACTATTTATTTATTTATTTATTTGAAATTTATTTAATTTGCAGTCCAAGGTAAGATAAAGATGTGTATAAAAAAAAAATAAGGAAATGCTTATTGGGGCTTTTTCTCTCTTTCTCTCCTTTTTTTCCAATTTTACAATAAATTAAAAAAAATCAAACGATGTTTTTCTTGTGTATTGTCTGAGTCGCATGGAGAGTGTGTGCGCGTGTCTACGTGAGATGCCACCCTGCAGTGACAGGGGGTGCTGTTGCGCAAATACAGTATTAGGCTAGCTCCGTCCGAGGAACCTTATTGGGTGCCCAACCATCCACTCATTGCCAACCATAATGCCAAATATTTTAATTGATTAGTTTAATTAATTTTATATAATAAAATAATACAATTATAATACTAAATAATACCTAATAATAAATAAATACAAATAAATAATAAAAATAATACAATTATATGATATATTAAATAAATATAGAAAGAATATAATAAATAATAAAACTATACTATATATATATATATACATATATAATTTTAAAAAACAGCTTAAAATTCAATTTAATACACAATTTTCATTTCATGCATAGTGAACACAACATTGCATCAGTAAACACTGATGATGTCATTGCACTCTCAAGTTAATAATCAGGTTACTGCTGATTGGGGGGGCAAAAAAAAAACACAGTCGAGCACATGGCTCATGAAATAAATTGTCCCAATTACTACAAAGTGTGGCTCTTGGTCAGCATGCACATGAGGCAGTTCATCTTTATTACAATCACTTAATGAAAATCAATCCCCTCCTGATAAACTCTTATCTTCGCGGCCTTTGCGCAGCCCCTCGTTCGGGGAGATCATAAATTAGGGTATAATGTTGCCTTTGTTGAGGGAGTGAATTGCAAATTGTCGTAACTTAGCAGGATTTATTATGCAGATGCTTAATTTCCGAGCGCTTCCAGGGGAAGGGTTGTTAAAAGTTTTGTGAGTTGTATATAAATCCAAATAAAACACTAATACAGCCAGATGTTTATCTCCCCGCCAAGGAGGTTATGCTATCATCACTGTTTGTTAGCATTTACGCTAAAACTGCTTGACACAGGAAAATGTCGGTGCAGGTCCAGATATCAATGCGGATCTTTTTTCTTTTTTTTTTGCATATTTTAAAATATGCACTTGGGCAGGTAAACTGTAGCAGATGCTCCAGGATTTATTTTTCCATGTTTGTAATTTTTCTTAATTTGTATAAATGCATGACGCTTAATAGTGTAAGTGCAACATATGCAGTTGATGTTCAGTATTTACTGACATTTTTGTATTTAAAATAAACATGAATTACTTTGATTACTCAGGTAGTGCAGTAGGTCAGATCTGAATTTTCTTAAGAATGCGATTGTCTTGCCAAACCGATGCTAGCTAGCGAGCTAGCTGACAAGAACAACATCCGAGTATCTTGTTCGTTCTCGGTTGATTCGTACTTTCAGTTGTTGCAACTGCTGTTGTTTTATGACGTACAAGAACGCAAATTGAAAAATGGCTACAGTCATGATCGCTAATATGGGAGCGGCTCCCCAGCTAGCTTGCTAGTTTAGCATGTGGCATCCATTCGCTACAACAAGGGTTTATTATATACCGCACCCAAAAACTGAAAAAAAATTGTAATTAGTGTGTCAAACATGCAGTAAGTACGGAGACTGGGGCTAGTTGTATCAATTTTTATACTTTTATATAGTTCTTGGAATCAATACATAATATATAAACAAAATGTGTACTATATGAAAGACCAAAGTCTTAGGTATATTTTTTTTGTATTCATGTCATCTTCATACTTTGTGTCACTGCAGAGTTATTATAAGCCATCAAATAGAGGGAGTGAACATGTGACACCAATGGGTAAGTTGTCACACTATATGGGGTAAGATGTCACACTGGATTTAGCAACTAGTAAAACAAGGGAAAACGTATTCTTGTTCTCCTGTTTTTTTTTGTTTTTGCAGCCAGAGTTTTTGTTTATTATTGATCTAGAAAATTTTGCATAGTCATTGAGCAAACTAACTTAAAATATTACGAAATGGAATAAAGTCCTTAGGAACTGCTGGCATGTTGTAGCTCTCAGCCTCAAATGCCTGTCCCCTCTTAAATTATTAATATAAATTATTAAATTAAAATAAATAGATTTTTTTTTTATGAGGCATAAACGTATGCCAGAATTGAAACGTAAGAAATGTAAGAGGTGCATTTTTTTCATTGGCCCATTCTTTGCATATGTGACAACAAACCCCAAAATAACTGAGACAACTTGCCCTAAACTACCATGTTGGCTATATTGCTCAAGTTTAAAGTTAGCTTAAAACAGAGCAGTGACTGAGGCATGACAAAATGCCTGAATCTCTCCTCTAATGAGTCCAAATAATTTGCTGCTAGAATTTGTCTATGTACGACGCCTGTTTCAAAATGTATGAAGTTGAAAAATTTTATTTTGGAAAACAGATAACTGGCACTTATGTCAGCTCACAATGTGCTATCCTCTTAGACAGTGCACAACCCCTGACCATTTATACAAAGAAAACTAGTATTCCACTTTTTTGTTGCGCCCTCTGGTGGAGAAGAAAACTGCAATGTGACAACTTACCCGTGATACAACTAGCCCCGGTCTCCCTTCCATCATTGTCCTTCAAAAATTATGATTAAATTGCACATTTAGGGACTGACCCAAATTAGGACTGTTTAACCTTGGCCGAGGTCAAACCTTTGAGCGGCATCATCCATTTTCCGCTATGCCGCTTACGTGCATGAATTTATAGAGAATTAAGAGTTTGAACGCTTTGGAGTGCTGCGTGTTTACTAATATAGAACGGCCAATCATAATCAATCACAAGCTCCACACGTCTTCACCTCCCTCCGCCCCTGTCGCTGTTGCCAAGGAGCGCTTGATTTGATATGTAGGTCAGCAGGCACATTGTTGTGTGAGCTCGTGGGTGAGATATGTCCACTTGCTTGCTGTCACTTTGATTATTGGGCAGACACATGGAGTTGGTCAGGTATGAGGGGGCCCGCGGTGAGAGATAGTTGTAACAACAACTGCCAACGACCCGGATAGCCTGAAAAATGGCACCTTCTCACTCTGTTCTGCAGCGCTGACCCACGTAACAAGGCACATAAGTGAAACGTCGTGTGCCAAGTGCAACAATCAGTGCATCATTAGGCAGGATGTTTGGGCGAGAAGGTTATGGACGGTGATCATTTGCTACGTCAAAGGGGGGTGCAAAGACAAACGCACGTGAGCGGCCAAATGAGTTTACGAGCGCGGCTGACCAGCAGCCCGTGTGCCATTTAACATGCGGGCTCCAGCATATTTTAAGATAACGTGCCTGTCGTGATGCTGAACTATAAAGTGAAGAGCGATCTGTTACAGGAAAATTTTGCCCCATAAAAAAAAATATTCAAATCAAAATCCTCTTTGGAACAGTCAACATAAACCAACATAGCCTACATCTTCATTAACTCATTCACTGCCATTGATGCCTATAAACGTCAAAGAATCATTTGAACTATTTCTATTAGTTTAACAAAACAAATTCCCACTTCTGTTAACTAAAGTATGAAATCCTAGACTTTTTTTTTTTATATATATATATATATATATATATACGTATTTTTTTAAAGAAAAGATTATTAAAAATAAGGGGCGTCAGGCGATAATTTTTTTTAATTGTAATTAATCGCATGACTTCAATAGTTAACTCACGATTAATCACTAATTCTAAATCTGTTCTAAATGTACTTTTTTGTTCTAGTTTTTCATACTCTTGATAAAAAAAAAAAGTGGAAACAAAATGTTAAACTAATAGAAATAGTTCAAATGAATTTTTGACGTCTATATCCGTCAATGGCAGTGAATGAGTTAATTGTACTGGTTATTCTCTGTCATACAAGTGTACATAGATTTGTATTAATATTAAGACAATAACAATAAAACACCACTTGTAGCCCTGCCACTCAGTGGGATAATTTAATATATATGTATAATACAATGATTCAGAAGATTTGATGTCAGCTACTGTATGTCACCACAGCGGACAGCAATTCAAAAACTGTTCTCTTCTATATTTAAATAGTCTTGATTTCATAGTTGTGCTTTTAAAGTGAAAGTCAACCTTAAACATTTCTTGACAATAATATGTTATATGGGACCTCACTCGTCTAAACATGGCATTCTGCTTAGTATTACATTTGTGGAATATGAGTTATGAAGCAAAATGCAGCCATTTTTATCCATCTCAGAGGGCGGCCATTTTGCTTCTTGCTGTCAACTGAAGATGACATCAATGTTGCTCAGGCAACGACCAATCACAGCTCACCTGTTTTCCGAAGCTGGGCTGTGATTGGTTGTTACCTTAGACTTGCACAACATTGATGTCATCTTCAGTCAACAGCAAGTGGCAAAATGGCCGCCGCCTAAGATGGATAAAAACTCATATTCCACTAACGTAATATAAACCAGAATACCAAATTCTGCACAGAACATATTGTTTAAAAAAAAAAATGGGGGCTTGGCTTCCCCTTTCAAATACAAATTCACAGAGAAGGAACTCCACATCTCATCAAATGTTGATATAATCGAATTTTTTCTACTGATTTTGAGGAATTTATGCGGAAAATGTCTGAATTCCAAATGTTACCTTTATCTTAGTGTGTTGTGAAAACACTATATATTCTCTAATGTGAGTCCATAAATAAAAATTTAAAAAATCTCCATTTCCACCAATTACCTCTTCAACTAATTTAAAGACCACGGAGCGCCTTACATTAAGGCAGCCATCAATCTGTCTATTATCAATCAAGGGGAAGACTCACACACCATTATCTATTTATCTTGCCAAGTGCTCTATTAATATCAAATTAATTTCCCCATTGAGAGTATCAATCATTCATTACGCATTTTTCCCCCTCACCTCATTAGCGTGCTAATTGTCCTTGTTTACGGGGAAAGTCAAGGCAGGGTAGGTGCATTATATGTGGAAGTCCTTCATAGTTTGGATTCCACAGTGCCGGGATGGTTTAGTAAACAATTTTTAAAGGTCCACAAACATTTGAAAAATACTCTGAAGTATGTTAAAGAGATGAATTGATTGTATTTGTGCCACTGGTTCATGTTTTAAATTTGATTTCATACTGTGCGAGTTATTCGCCTGTGACACAAACGCAATGCTAACGACTGTTATTGCTAACAGAGTGCTAACACAGAAACAAACTCAATGCTAACGACCGTTATTGCTAACATAGAGCTAACACAGAAGTGTACAAACTGCTGGTGTCAAAAAAAATATATGGAAGAAGGCATTTCACCTATCTGTGGATTTGGAGACAGTATCATCAGAATTTGGAGGTTTTAATATGCAGTAATTGGCCAAACGTTTGCGCGTATCTTCTATCAGACATAAGCTATGTCCCCCATACTGCTATGTTAGCATGTGTGATCAACAGCTATGCTAATAATGACATGTTATTTGATCAAATGAGTCCTTTTATTTCATTGAATACATCCAGCCTATCACTGGAGGTTGAAGCAGTGGCTAGCTGCAAAAAAATTATTTACACTTATGCTTCGTATTTTTCATCATAGTCGGATACTGTATTGTCACGCTAAACATGTCCACTCTGTTGTAGCGAAATATCAATTCATATAAAAACCCATCAACAATTCTTTATATAGTTGTGAAACTGTATACGGTCAGCTAGCTAGCTAGCTAGATTGTGTTGCTAAGTGAAGGTCCACCATGTGCTCATTAAATGCTAACATTAGCCAAAAATGTCTCACATAACTTGCTGTTGTCATGTACACAGTCAATGGAAAATCTCTAATAATAATAATAATAATAATATTTTTAAAAAAATTAGCTTTTTTGGGGTGAAATTATGACGTTTTGAAGGCACTTTATGGTGATTTTGACTCTAACGGACAAAACAATGTTACAACAAAAGAAAAGTGTGTTTCTTAATTGTGTCTTACTTGGTCAGAACCACAAACTGAAAGAAATAAACACAGGCACATATTCGGACGCAAACAGACCTAGCGTAGCATGATGTTAGCGTAGCCGGCAGCCGGGTACATTGGCGGAAAATGTACCATTTTATACAGTTATGTTACTTTGACATTGAACCACATACTGCTTCACCCAGACTAAACACATACACTGAGTTTGGAAAAATAGAAACATAAAAAAAATGTGCATTGTACACCAAAGTGGATCTATATTTTGAAACAACGGATTGGGACAACCTTATATGCACCAAAGTTGTCAAAAACTTTCAACTATATGCGGGAGAAAGAAAGGCTCTCTGGAGGCTTTACGATGGCATTGTAGTTGCGCTTCCTGTCACCTCAACACATGACATGAATCAAGACTAGGCCTGCAGCATTTTTAAAAATAGCGTCTGCCTTTCCCTCCCCCTCCGCCGCAAACATCGCCGTCACTTCACCGTGACACCGACGCCGGCAACCCGAAATTTAAGAGCCAGTCACGAGAACATCCATCCGCTCACCTGCTGCATCCTCTTCAGGATAGCATCTGCGAGGCCCTTTAATGAAGTGCGCTGACACATGTCAGCGGCGTCGCCTTCCGAATCCTCGCTTCGTAAAACGAAGCAGGGCGTGAGGGGATTAAGTACGGCGGCAGTATGTGACAAATCACGTCGCTCTCGGCTGACAATTGAAATTCATTCCGTCCGTGTCTTGCTAATTAGAAGGCATGAATTGTTAATGTGTGCGGGCGTACGTTCCTAATGGTGCGACATGCCATGCGTTCAATAATAAATAAATAAATAAATAAATAAAAGGCCTTGTTCACACTGCAGGTACATCAGATTTGTTAGCCATCTGGCGTCCTTGAGATTTTACTGTCCACATTTGTTGCAATCCACACCTCATTACTGTGTGGTTTCAATCCATCAATTGAAATAAATAAACAGAATTTCATGTCACTTTAATATTCACACTCCTAACCAAGCTGAAAAAAAAAATGAAAGGATTTCGGGCAGGCAGTTTGAGTTAGCGTAGTTTTTACCCGTCTCAGGAGACGGCCATTTTGCCACTTGCTGTCGACTTAAAAATGAGATCACAGCTGCTCAGGGGGGGGGGAAAAAAAGGAATATGTGAATCTGCAGGTGCCAAATCACAACGACGCAGGGGCTCATTGTACTTGCTATCTTTTGCGTTTAGCATTCATTCAACGCAACATTATAGAGTGAACTAAACAATGTACAATTTCGGCAGAAATTGCGCGGGAATGCTGAAAAGATGAATGCTAAGATTTGAATGTATGTGCTCATAAAGTCAATTGAAAGATAATCGACTTAAATACTAAAATGTGGTCGAAGCAGGATTTGAACCCAGGTTCTATGTGATGGAAGGCAATTGCTCTAACCACTTGACAGAACTTTTTTCCCAAAAAATATCTTTGCACTAGCCCTTTTATTTGACCATTTATGACTGAAGCATTTTCAAATTAGTAGATTCAAATCTCAGCTGTTCACGATGGTAACTCGTGCAAGCCTCTGGCCAAGAGTTTTCAGACTGCATTCGGGTTTGAATGTTCCACCCTCCGTCTGCGGATGTGACGAAGAACGCTTGCCTTCGATGCAAGCAGCGCGGGTTCGCTTCCCCACCCGGGAGATCATGTTTGTGTGTGTGTGTGTGTGTGTGAGTGTATTTAAATAAATTAAAAAAATCAACTGGTGGCAGTAGCGATTCGAAATTGAATATTCTACATTCAGTATCTTTAAATTGAAAAAAAATATTCATCTTTTTTATTAGATGTTGGAGGCAGAGGTAAATTCGTTAACCTGGCTCTATGAAAAATGAAAGTGCATGTTTAAATGTGTCTGCAAACTTTATATTAGAAATGATAAGAGATGAAAACACTTGCTAATAGCTTCCTTTTGTTTTAATCTAGTAATATTAGCAATAGATGAGAAAGATTGCGCAGTGTCAGGTGAGGCTCCGCTGCTCGCTGCCTCACTTTTGTGTCTCGGCTATATCTTTAAATAGAACATTTGTAGATTTAACAATTTTGTCCGTTGTATTAAATAAGAAAATTATTAAAAAGCACAGACTACAGAGTTAAAATTGAAAAAAAAAATTGTCAGTTTAGTGGTTTTCTTGTATGAGGTATTATATATACTTGTACAATAATGACAATTTGTACTGTAAACTACCAGTGCTGCTGGATTTTAAGCTCCACTGCCTATTTGAAGTCAAAGCTTTCAGGTCTTATGGACTGAGGACCCCATCAGGACATAGTAAGAACTACAAAAAGGTATTTTTCAAGTTACATTTTCCATGTTTTACATATTAAGTGGCGTTTAAAAGGTCTTGACCCAAATAATGATTTTTTTTTTCTCCCCCAAATCTTAAAGCAGGAAATGCAGTGTCACGCTCTCCCTGGAAGGAGTGAAAGAAAGACGCAAGAAGGAGACCGCCTACTCAGAAATGTATGTAACTCACGTCACGTCTTTCCCTTTCAATCAATCTGGAAAAAAAAAAAAGACACAAACAGGGAAACAATTTCCAACACTTTAATATGTAAAATTACATATGGAACAAAACATTAGTTTATTTACTAAAATAGCCTACAGAACACAACACGTATTACAGTTAAAACTATACATCAGCCAATGTACACAATATGAAACACATATATACACTCTTAATATATTATTATTATATAAAGATTTTTTTTTTTCTTAACCTTTGAAACTGGAAGGCAAAACAGCTTGAAGAGGGAGCGTTTCACAGATGACCTCACACGTGTGTATGTTGTACGGTGGATAGGTAGTTTTTACATAAAGTTGTTGGAGCTTGTGTATTGAGCATGCCACGTTGCGAAATAACATTTAAATACACAAAACATGCTATTGGTGCTGTAAGTGCTGCTGCTACGACTGGAGACACTGCATGAGTATGACAAAGATGGAGTGAAATGTTTATATTTACAAAAAAACTGCTTATAGCGACAAATGACAAAACAGGATGTTGTGTTTCATGTGAATCCAAATTACAACAACAGATTGCAAAATGTGACCTCGGTGCTCGATCCTCAAGCTCTGGTGATGCTTCCACCTGTTTTTTTTCCTACGGAAGAGGATTAGGGCCAGTAAAGAGAGAGAGAAAAAAAAAAAAGGTTGGCAGGTTTCTCACTCAGAATTCTTACTTTAAAGTCAGAATTCTAAGATTTAAGTCAGACTTTAATCTTGGATAACAAATAACTAGAGCTGCAACTATTAATCGAATAAATCGATTAAAAAAAAAAAAGATCAAAGCATTAACAACACAAACGTGATTTTGTGCAATATGAAACAAAACAGCCACTTTAAAGTCAGAATTCAGAGATTAAAGTCAGAATTGTGACTTTAAAGTCAGAATCCTGCCAACCTTTTTTTCCTCTCTCTTCACTGGCCCTAATCCTCTTGCGTATTTTTCCATATAACTTTATTTTATTTTATTTTTACAAAAGCAGCACGATGAGGAGTAGGAGTGTGAGAATAGAAGCCGGGCCGTTGACGGCGACTGTCTGCGGCGCCCCTCGGTTGTGAAGACGCGGACTCCTCGGGGAGTTCTGCTTGAGTTTGCTGGGCGGCAGCGCTTTTAAATCCTCCAGGGCCCCGTACGCCGCCATGGAGAACTCCGGGTCTCCCGTGGTCAGCAAGTCAAACACGCAGGACTGGAAGTAAACGTCCTCCACCTGCAGAGTCTCCCGACACTTGGCGGTGGCTCTCTCCACCGTGTAGACCTGGTGGGGGGGCCGCAGCGGGCCCAGCTCGGTGGCGGCGCCCGACTGCCGGTGCTGCTGGCTCTGGCGGCCCAGCGTGTGCTCCTTGATGAGCTCGTTGCGCGGGCAGCCGTGCAGGCAGAGCTGCAGGCCGCCGTTGTCCTCGGAAAAGTCCAGCGTGTCCTCGGGCATGCGGATGGCGAAGGTCAGGTAGCTGCCCACGCGCCGCACGATGATGGACGTGCCGATGTAGCGCGCCTGGATCTTCACCTGACGGCTGGCTCCGGAGCCGCCGCGCTCCGCGATGGTCAGGCTGCCGCTCGAGCCGCCGCCGTTGCGAGTGCCGTCCTGAAAGGCCAACGGCAGGTCATCCGTGGTGGCCTGGTACACTTTCTGGTCCGTGCAGCCGTGGTACGACTTGAAGATGACCGTGATCTGGAAACAGTAAAAAAATAATAATTAATAACGAGAGCTGCAACCATTAATCGAATAAATCGATTTAAAAAAACAACACAAACATCTACAATCGTCAACTCAAAATAACGTATCGTTCTTAGCTAATTTAATATAGCCTATAACCTGCTAGCCAGTTAACAGCCAGCTCTACTGTACACTCTCATTTGCTGACGCCCACGTCACTCACAGGTCGGGCCCGCCTTCCTTTTTCAGCCATACATGCTTAAGTCACAGAAACTATAATAGAAATTGACTATAGCAACGCCAAATGGACAAAAATAATACATGCACCGGTATAAAACAATTTTTATTCTACTACTCGATTAATTGTTGACGTAATCTGTAGAATACACAATTCTAGAAATATTTGACAGCTGCCAAAACCAGCAGTACTTTTTAGAGGTGCAACAATTAAGCGAGGAGTCATTTCAAATTAATCAATCATTTGTGATAATCGATTAATCGTTTAGATACTTTTTTTTCATCAAAAATGAACCAAATCCTCAGAATTTCGCAACAGTAAATCTTCGCCAATGTTTGTTGTCCTCCATTGTAGCAGAATGTTTATCTTTGTGTTGAATCAAAATAAAACATTAGCTTTTACTTTGGAAAACAATGATCAAAATGTTGGCCCATAAGTAAAGTAATAAAATAAAGTAGTAACTGGATCATAATTAATTTATGTTTTATGCACTGTTAACTTGAAATATTTTCCTGTTTTTGAAAAAAGGGGTGGAAATTAAACCCCCTTTTTTTTTTATCTGATTTATCAATTAATCGACAAAATAACTGACAGACCAATCAATTATGAAAATAATGAATGGTTAGTTAAGGCCCCAGTACTTAATGTTTTTTTTTTAATGACTAAATATGCCTTAACTAAAAGGTAGAAAATCTAAAGCCTGCCACAGCACTTGAAGCGCTATCTGGCAAGTGTGAAAGCAAACCAAAAATGGTTCAAATCCTCTCAAAAGCCGTCCTGTCAAACAGAATGGCTCAACTGGCAAAAACAAATTTATATATATATATATATATCAAAATAAATTTTAGCATACTAATCTAACAATAAAACAGGAAAATATGACTTGAAATACGCTAACATACCGCAGCTAGCTTACACTTAAATAATGATGCTATTTCTTAATTTAAGATCAACTTTCTTATAACCAGTTACAAAATGTCAATGACAAATTATGGTTCATCTGTCCAGCATGATACCAGGCACATTGGTAGCATATTGAATTATGTATTTATTTCATCATTTTGTCATCAATTTGAAATGAGGACTGACGCTAATAAGAAACCGAAGGCCCCCTTTGTCCTCAATGAATCAACTGCAGGACCAAGATGGCCACACGGTGGCAGCAGAGAACCAAACATGTCAATCCAATTGGCTTGTTTTCCTGGGTGAAATCATCTCCAAGCAACCCCTCCATCCATTTGGGCCCAAATTATTTTTAAAACAACAATGACCAGCATGTTACATGAGCCACTATCTTTCCTTTCCTACCCCCCCTCCCCTCCCCTCCCCAGTCAGACTGTCGTGCCCGCGTTTGTGCCAGCACTGACAGTGATTTGTATTCCAGCTGAGCTCTGAAAACGAAATAAACAAATCAGTCGCTCCCGAAGCGGCCGTTTCCCTTTAAAGTACCTGACAAAGCGCCCGCCTCTGTTACGTTTCCACTTTTTGGAAGGGATACTGTACAATGATGGATGATTTCCTGTCTCGAGTCTGGCAAGTTGAAACCAACTCAGGAGGCGCTACAGTATGGCGGTAATGCGGGCACTGGCAGAGATTTCACCTCCACTCACTTTCAGCTTGGCATCACAAACACAAACACCAGCGATACTTTCATCTTGCGCGACTCGTTTCCAATTTTGTGCGTTATAGCAAGAAGGAGAAAAAGTCAAGTTTCTTCAGCTAAAAAGTTTTGGGCTTAATCTAGTGAAAGACACTCCTTTCCAATTGGTCTTCTATTTTTCCACATGATTCCATATTTACACAAAAAGTGCCGGGCTAATTACTTGAGCAGAGGGGTGACAAAAACATTCCAGATTGCGGCGGTGGAGAATGTTTGAGTGAGCGTTAATCACAACCATATGACCACCCGTGTGTTAAAGGTAGAGCGCTCAAGCATGTCAGTGATTCAACACCAGCGAAGGACTCACACTCCTCTCCCTACCCCCTTTCTCTTTATTTCTTTCTTCCTTTCTTTATTCCTGCAACCACCCCCCCAACCCCGCCCCCCACCCTTGCTGCGCCGAGACAGCAGGAATGCCGCGGAGACTTGAGAGGCACCGTGGAATGACGATTAACTTCACATGTTTTGGTGCTTTACGGTGAGGCTTGAGCTAGCACGCTAACGTTCCATAACATAGACGCCCATGCTATGAATGATTAGTTGCTCAAACTCCAGAAACAATTTCATTTTTTATTATTATTAGTTTTTGTTTTTCCAATGGGAAAGACAAATTTCTCTGATTGTTTTGAGCCTCTCTTAACTTCTTCTGTGTCGAAATGAGCTGCCTGTTAAAGTCAACATGCATGTAGCCTTTAGCACAGCGTTCTTCTTTAGCCTAATTGAGCTAGCTAGCTAATAAAGCTATCCTCAATTCTTCGCTGCTGTGGTGCCCAGGCCAAAGCACTGTCTAATATAAAAGTATTTGCTTTGGTACCATTTTGGTGGTGGTTGAAGTGAGTTGAGGCACTTTATGTAGTGCTTTACTGCCTTTTTGTGGCCTTTAAAAGGCAGTTGTAAGTCTTTTTGGCAGGGTAACAATAAGTCAGATTTTCGCTATTCGTGGTAGGAAAACTGTGGTGCACTTTTATTTGCCTCCTTGATTACAAATGATCGGTAGGGGTGGGAATCTTTGACTGTCTCACGATTCGATTTCAATTTTCGGGTCTGCGATTCCATTCACAATCCATTTTCGATTCAGAACAATTTTTGATTCAAAATGATTTGCTTGTACAGTGTATCCGCAAAACCACACTGCCTCTAAGTGGCCAAATCGTGTACCACATGAACAGCGCTCCCAATAAAGGCACACACAAACAAGAGCAAGACGGTATAAAATAATTTAAATAAAATAAATTTTGGGACATTTAAAATCGATTGTAAATCGTACTATCCGAATAGATTTTTTTGGCACAGCCCTAATGATCAGTATCGGTACTGAAAAAAACATATCGATCTCTCTCTCCATAGCACACAGACTATCCTTACCTTGCTGGTCGCAGTGGCGCTGGAGCCAAGCACGACGGGCACGTTGGTCACCTGCACGGACAGGAAACGGTTGTCGATCAGAGGCCACGCCCCTTCCACCTTGCAGGTCTGAAACTCGTCCCGGAAAGTCCGTAGGTGCGGGTCTCCGAATAATCCACAGTGGGCGTACTTCTTCTGCTGGCCGCCCGAACCGGCGGCGAGAACCCGGTTCTCGTAGTTGCACAGCTCCGACACGGCCGGCCGGGACGTGCTGGGGACCTTGGCGGAGGACGTGGGTCCGTCGCTGGAGCAGTTGTGCTGAGAGAATAGCTCCTTGATGCGGAAGACGGCCGAGTGGTAGACCAGGTCGCCGCGGCAACTCCGGGCTTGGCGACGGGTGCAGAGGGCGTAGGCCCGCAGCGCGATGCAGTAGTCCACGTCGGGCGGCGCGTCCTCCTGCAGGCCGTTTGAAGGCGAGGTCGACGCCACGTACTCGGCATTGCAGCGCTGGATGCGACACTGCTGACAGTAAACTGGAAAACAAAAGCAGAACAGTAAGCATTAAAGAGATAACCAAGATATTTGTATCTTCGTCCTCTGCCAAGGCCAAACAATCTTAAAAACAATCCTACATATTTATGACTTCTATTCAAATTCAGGAATTTGGCTTTGTTCACTGGATTATGGTCAAATAAAATTGATTGTTATTGGTTTTGAAGCCATTGTATAATCTCAGTGAATTTTCTGAAATCATTCATGGTTTGATAAATAATTAGTGCTCCCACTATTATTTTAACAATTCATTCATCTAATTATTTTTTAGATTAATCGAATTAAAAAATGTTCACATTTCCAAAATTTCAAATTGACAGTGCAGAAAAATGCACAAATATAAAGTGATTATGATTCACTTCCTGGTTTGGTAACATCCATGAGAACATTGTTTTCCCAAAGTAAAAGCGGATGTTTGCAAATGTCTTATTTCGATAAAACCAAAAAATAATCAATCTACTTTCATGTAGAAGTAAAGAAATCTGAGAATATTTCAATGCAAATGTTTTGGACAATTTTAGTTTAAACAAAGTCTCTAACGATTAATCGATTATCAAAATAGTTTGTGAATAATCGATTAATTGTTGCAATTTTTAAAATAATGCTGCTGTGGCTGTAGTGCAACTTTCCAGTGCCTACATAGGCATCCAATTCTTAACTTCACTTAACTTAATGGATTATTATGGATTTTAATGGATTAAAAATAAATACAAAATGACCCCTTTCTTGGAAAAAAAAAACAACAATGAAAATGATCCCAAACTTTGGTTCAGGACCCAATATCATTCCACTGAATCGACCAAATTCATAGATTGTTATGCCCACCTGATCAGATCAGTACTTGAAAAGTCTCCATTATCACCATCAAGTCATTAAAACCTTGAGCCTACGAGTTTCCAAAATGTTCTTCAAACGAGCCCTCCCAGAAATAGCAAGCAGCCTGTGTTGGTTATCCTGAGGGTGTTGAACGTGGTTTGGCTGCTGCTGAGATATTTGAGGTCCATTAAAATACACTACACGGCACACCAGGGTTTGGTGTATGGTGGTCAGATAACATGAGGGATATCACTCAGGGCCATGATGCTTGGGAACTTAAAATTGGAGTCTTACAGAAAAAATTATCTCTCTTAAGGAAGTGGAGGTAGAAAATAATACATGCAAACCTCCATTTTTGGAGGGTTTACCTTACAACTCAAATGTCAATAACTCGAATGTCACTCAGAGCATTTAAAAAATTATATACAATATATTCTATACATTATTTTCAAGGAATCAAAAATGCTGCCCAGTGGTTCGCCGTGCAATATTTTCATAGCCGACGTTGTGTTCTTCTTTAGACCACACACTAAGGTTAAAGTGACTCAACAGCACCTCTACTGGTTGGAGCCTAGTAGTGCACACCCTTTTGTCTTTGCCATGTGTCATGACATGATTAATCAACAATCAATTCTAAATAAATCGACCAATTCTTAACGATGAAAAAAAATGATTATCATGCCCCTGCCTAATCTATGCATTATTCACTTAGAAATTAACACTCTCACAATGTTTACAATTTACACAATTGATTCTTTCTTGGCCCATGTACCTCCACTCCAACTTATTTTAAAGACATATCCATTGTGTTCATTGTACAGCAAGTTTACAGTATTAATGGCTTGGAAATATTAAGCTAAAAAAATAAATAATTTAAGTTTGGGAAACCCTGACCAAGATAATCAATGACAACATACCATGTCATCAATTTCCGCCAAAGCTCACATCTTGGCCATGACACTATCAACCCTGTCCATGGGAATTTTTCGCACCACCAGATCTTCCCTTTCACAGAGGTGTGACTCTGTGTGCGTGGGGGAGGGCGAGGGGGGGAGTGACAGATGATTAATGCACGTCACCGCCGCAGCACTTCAACACTAGCCCTGATAAAACAGAGATGCGGTGAAGGAGGTCAAGCTGGAGGCATTCAACATCCCTCCTTGGAATTCCAACCGGCCTCGGCTGCCTCGTATCGGGGTCAGCGGAGTCTGCCCTGATTGACACCCTCTGACAATCATCGCCATGAGAAACCATCCGCTACGGTTCATCTCCTCAAATGACCACACGAGCTTCCTCTGGTACGACAAGTTTGAGGACCACAAGAAATCTATTTAGCACTCAACACGGTCATTTCTGTGGTCACAACGTGGCTTGGAATAACCACAAAGAGATGGTTATGATCACTAACTAAATCGGTCATTAAGAATGAATCAATGTGTCAAAATTGGTTGCTGATTAGTCACACTTTGAAGCAATGGAGGCAAATGACGTGCTCTACTTGGCTGCAAGCAGCACTGACTTGTTTATTCAGCCTGTTTTGCTGTTTAAAGCAGGCAAAGATGACGTCAGCTATGAGAAGTTGGGCCACATCCACACAACTCCTGCAATCAATTAAAAATATGTACAAATATATCCATTTTGTATATGGTGGAAGCCCTACTGTCTTATCAGAAAGCCAGGACCTTTACAAATATACAATAAAAATGTATCCCCAATTTCTCATGGAGCTTTAAATGAAGAAACATGATTAATTGATTTACAAAACTTTCCCACATACGTTAATATACTTAAAAGTTTTCTTCCAGTCACTTTATGTACCATATTTCTATACACAGTTTCACTGCAATACTTGATGAAACACGAGAAAACTAAAAAAATAAATAAAAATAAAAAATTCTACTTTGACACATTTCAACCTGTGGAACCAAATAGACGTTTTGTGTATGTGTCCCAAGAGGAGTATTTTCACAATACATAGGCTTTAATATAAACTTTTCACATTCTCAACATACAAACAAAATAATGAAGTAAAGCTATGACTTTTGGGGGGGGGATTAACAACTATACATCTTTATCCCTCTGAGACACCCTTTGTGGTTAAGTAGCGGTTTGGTTTCTCGTGTCGTGCCAAACAACTCAACACTGGACACCCCCCTCCATCTCCTCTATTCATGGCAGCTAATAAAATTAATAACTCGAGCACTAAAATACCGTCGGTGCGACTCGATTCGACGACAAGATGGTATACACGTTCCATTCACTTTTTTTTGTGTCTCAATTAGCCTCGTTTGCTGCTTTAAAAACGTCAAACTTTTGGTGTTTTTTTTTTCTTCTTCTCGACAGTTTGCTGGTTGCTCGTGAGCGACGCTAGCTAGAAGCTAACACCGCCCCCCACAAAAACTTCGCCAAATTGGGTTATAAGTTCAACGGGCGATGTTAATGTTGACGAGAACAAGGTATGTTGTTAAAAGATGCTGTGGTTGATTTGAGAGCATTTCCGACAAAGTGTTTGCCTGAAAGAGGAGGCAAAGTTGAGGTAACTCAACTCACGCTGCTTGGCTAGCAAAGTGAGGGGTTGGGGTACTTTGTCCCCGCGGTGGGCTCACAACTTTTTTTTTTTTTCCCTCCCCGCGATTGTTTAACGGCAATAATTAAAATAGTTTTAGTATTAGTCGAGCAAAACAACGCACGGAAACATTTGCAAGTTTTCGTTCCGGCAGAGTGCAGCGGAGCGCAGCCGCTCGGCACGCCGGGCTGGAGTGGAGCGGCACAGATTTGGCCGCCGGTTCGCACGCACCACTTACCTGGTGGATAGAGTAGCGAAATGACAACCATGGTCAGCGTTACACAGTCCCAAAGCTGCAGCTTAGCCGTGATCTGAGGTCCGCTTCTCCCCATGCCAATCCATTCAGTTAGAATGGAGTTCCTCGACTGCTTCTCATCGACGCTGCGGCTGCGGGGGGAATCAGAGCAAAATTCGTCTCCCTCCCCACAATCGCTGTCATTCAAAAGGGGCCCCTGTCTTCAGGGCGGTTCTGCGGGGAGGGGTTTCCAGTGGAGACTGGGGGCCCCGAGGTGATGGTTGGCCAATGGAGGACTTCTTTTTTCTTTTTTTTCTTTTTAACTAAACACTTGATATTTACATGCAGTGGCAATTTACTTGGGGGGTGAGGACATTGCAAAAAGTGTTTCATGGTGTGAGATGGTAATTGGGGAATTAGTTTGCTGAGCAGTGGTGGGCGCTGGGTAAAGAAGCCAAAAATGTATAGGCCTACTCAATTACAGTTTCTCTTGAATCGTAGGACTCGAGTAAAAGTAAAAAGCAGTCCTCCAAATAATTAGGTAAGACTAAGTATTCCGTGGAAAGTACTGAGTAACTGGTGTTTATTGCTAAAAAACATCACTTTTACCGACATCCATCAAGTTGTCCTTACTGAAGAACCAGTAATAGGCCATTTAAATGCTGGAGGGGGCCATAATTTTTCATCAGTGTGACCTGAAAGCCGCATACGACCACACACTTCCAAACTAAATGTATGATAAAAAAAAAATTGTTTTATATATCGGCTAAATACGTGCATACATAAGTATCAGGCCTGCTCATGTTGTAGTATAATACCCAGTGTGTGCGTGCAACTATGAAATTTCTGCCATCTAGTGGTCAGTGGTGATATTGCAAGTTAAAACTAGTTGATCCCCTGCATACAGTATTGGCTGTTTTGAACGTGTGGGTTTGCATAATGCAGATTATATGTCTTTTTTTTCTCTTTTAAAATATGTTTTCATATTTTGGATGTTCCCGTTTTCCCCGGCATTTTTGGTCTTGTAACTATTATTAACACTATTATTGCAACTTAATATTTTTAATGATTTTTTCCCCCATAATTTCTAGAAAGACTTTATTCTCATACCTTTATGATTTTCTTTCACCGAATTTGAGACTTTTTAGCAGTATAACTTTTTCATAATAGTAGGTCTTCTTGTAAGAGATTTTTCACATAAAATTTAGACTTCACAACTGTTTTTTTCCTGTCAATGTGGCCCTAAAACAAATTGCATTTGTTATTAAAGTTATAAAAAAAAGCACAATCTTCTTTTTTAGTATGTATGTAAGTATGATCACAGAACTGAAACAAATCGTAATTTTAGGTTGACTACATTGTGCTTCAGACCTTTATTTAGTACGAAGCATAAAAGGCATCTGTCCTCTTTTACACCCCCCACCTCCTTCCGAAGATAAATGTTGGTGTGTTTTCAGCATCAGGCCGGGAGGCTCTCACCTGTTGTTTTCTCACTCCTGAAGGTGACACAATGGTGGGTGCACTCCAAACTAACACTTTATATCTAACTCGGCTTCCATAAAACAACATTTTACGGTGTTGGAAGTATGACTTGCTTAATAGCTTGCATGATAAGGTCAAGATAGTACACGGCGGTTGTCCTTCAAAGAGTGATTTTATCGAAACTGGTTAGTTGGTTTATCGCACTCTAGGGTTGTTTGAGCTATCAAACAAGGGCCGAGGAGAAAACAGTAAAATACTCAAGTAGATGATTTTCTCACTGCAGATTTTTAAGCACCATTAGTTTTTCCATGACTTTTTCAGCGAGCGACTTGTATGTTACTCTTTCCCTTTTGTGGCCAACTTTCCACCTCACTCCCTTTTCTCTCACTCCTTCAACGACACTTCGTCTTTCATTTGCACAGCTGCTATGAGGCCGGACCATCTGCAAAGACGCGGCCACTCAAGCCTTCAGCCCTCACCTGGGACGGGCTGTGGGCTATTTGAGCCATGCGAAGCAAGAATTTTAATGCGCCCGACTATTACCTTATTAAATGTTGGCGTTATGAAAAACCCAACAGTTGCTTAATTGTTTTTATTTTTTCGCTCAAATTGGATTAAATCTTAATATGTTGTTTTGGTGCAGCTGGAACATTTGGGCTTGCTGACTTTATGAGAGAGAGGAGAAGTGAACCCAGACAGTTGCTGGATCACTGCGTCTTCTGTACACATGCCGGCCCCTCCGGCCGCACAATTGTGTGATTCAGGTGGCCTGTCAGCCTTGTGAAAGGTCTTGACGGGCCCATGTTGATGTGGGGCTGATATATTGAGTGGAGGGGAGAAACGAAGACAGCTCAACCCAAGTGGAACATTTGGATTGTTCTGAGCTACAAGGAGCCCTGTCACACTGGACCCAGTGTGCCAAGTTTATTCCCTGGAGAGCTTGGCTTTACTCTGTTTGTTCAGCTAATTTTGGGGGCTAGCTCCGTTGATGGGCTGAATGCTGACATTTTAAATCCACCTAAATGACATAGGCTGAGAGTATGTTTATATCAGAATGACCAAGTGAAAAAAATATATATATATCTATATATATATATAATTTACGATTTTGAAAAGTGTCATTCACATGTAAAATGACTGAAAATACTGTAATTTGCATGCCAGGCCAGTAGTTGGCGAAGTTACTATAACGTGGATGCACATCAGCTACTTATTTGTTATCGGAATCACATTTTTTAAGTCAAAGAATCGAAAACACGCCTGTCTATCGGTCGGCAAAAAACGGGAATGGGTCAAATCTAATAAATCCAAAAGGGATTTTTGTCACTGGTGTCACTTGTTCATGACTAATGTCCAGTATGTGCTCAGGTATTTGACCAATTACATGTTGTCATAGCTATCCTAATAATAAGAATTTACAGAATCATATAGTGTGGTTAATCAAACTACTGGTGGAAATGCTGATTGGGCTGTTTTGGGGTCCGAGTTAAGGTACATTGGAGCATTTTCAAATGCAACTCCACTCACCTGCGTTGCTCTTCATCCTCCAGACCAGTTGACTGCATTTCCTAAAAGGACAGACAATTATTTTGGATTAGAAGAACAGGATAGTCAATGTCACTGAACGTCATATTCATTAGAAATGTATATTGATCAAGCTCCTACGTTTTGTATAATGTTAGCATGATTTAGCATGATGCTATTAACAAGCTGACTGTGTACTGTTAAATATATTTTTGAATATCTGAAAGGTTTTTCAGCAGACATGCTAAGATTGACGACATCCAACTACACACATACTGTAAGTCTAAATATTTATTCAAGAAACTATTTGTCTGTTTCCACCTCCATTGAAGAAAGACAAAACACCTTTTGTAACGTCACTGAAGGCGTCAGCGGGTTTCGCAAAGGGACATCAATTCGAGGGACACGCGTTCAAAGTGATTTAGAAAACAGAATATACATGATCAAAATGACTCCTTTAATCAAATAACTTGTCGGTAATATAGCCATAGAGTTTAGAATTTTTTTTTTTTATCAAGCACTTGCCAAAGTGAGAGGGAAAAGGTATAAGAGAGGCAGTATCTCCTTGTAGTTAGTAGTAGAGTGATTCTGATGAAGACACGAAATGCACTTTATAGTGATCTTAACCCAAGATATTAAAAACAAGCTCGGGTCATGATAGGGCAGCGAAATTAAAGTTATAGAGCAGAACATCCGCAACCTGGGGAGCTACTAATGAATGCGAGACTGATGATCAGTGAAGCAAACAGCTAATTGATCCAGGTGGACGGTAAGGATGACTTCAACAGATGAAAGGAAGTCCTGGACTGCTTGTCAGACTTCATATGAGGAGAAAGACCTCTTTCTTTTGCCACGTTTCCTCATGAGCGTATTGCATTGCATATCTTAGAAAATAGCAACTCTAGAGCAAACTGAAATACTTTTTAGGAACGAAACGTATCACTTCTGGAGTCGTATATGCTCTACATAAGGGTTTCTTCTACGAGAGAACTTTCAAAAACTAAAGCAAACGAGAGCAAGTGAGAATGTCGAGTGAAGCGAGAAGGAATGGGGGATGGGTGGAGGAATGGGTGGGTGGGGTGTAGAAAGGGGGAGTTGAAGGATTGGGTTTCCTCTGACTGTGTGTCTAGGCAGCTCCACATGTTCCTCATTACGGTCCTCACACTGTGGGACCAGTTCCACACCGGGATGCTTGTTTTTGTTATTAGGCCCAGTGTGCTGTGGTCTGGCGGACAAGGCCTGAAAAGCACCGCCGGCTCGGGACTGTCACAACGTGCAACTGTGCTGACATTACGCGCAGTATCCGCACCAGTGCCCTCAGTGTGTTTGTACCCTATTTATACACATAGCGGCTGGCGTGTTTATTTACTCCACTACAGATGTGGGGCGGGGGGCTCCGTTTGTATACACTCATGAAATAATAGTAAACAATATTGTTTGTACTGTATATTACAAATTATGCAAAGTAAAAGTGCAGTTTCAACTAAATATAACGTGGCCCCAGAACATACACTTGGTCATACTACTTATAATATTGGCAAAATTTGTGTTGCGCAAAAATCAGATTATGCTCTTATTTAGGTTTTTTAAAACCGGAAAAGACCCTTGGGTTACCCCTTTTCCCTTTCTGTGCATGCTCGTTTTCACATATTTTCCGTTTCTACAATGAAAATGCCGCAGTGTGTATCTATACGCACATATATACCGTACGTTTATGTTAAGGCCTAGATACACCAATCCAACGTTGGCCAAATGTGGCCTACCACCAGACGTCGGCACGTCGCGTAGAAAAATGACGTAAATACACACCGCACCGACCCCGACTATTACATACCTTCAACACATAGGCGAGAAGTACTTCCCCTCCATACCATCGGCAGCAGTAGTCATCTTAAACGCAACCGAAAACCCCTTTACGGTGGCGGGATATAAAAACATAAACCATGCATACCGGTTATTTTACGATGTCCTCCCACGTGAATGAAACCATCCGGCTTTTTGCACAGTATCGTATATAAAAGTAAATCCAGTCGCGTCCCCATGTCATGCCATAGTTTGACTTTTTTACCTTTGTCGGCATACCCTTTAACGGTAATATCATACAATGCCGGTCTCTCTTGAACCAAAGAGACAAAGTCATTTTCCCGATCTTCTGCCCAGACAGACATTGTACGTTCAAATGCGGAGGGTACAGCAGGGTGACGATGCGCAAAATGAGCGGGAAACTGTTTATCTGCGTTTGTCACTTCCGCTTCTTGCCCCTTGCGCTGATTCACTAGCTAACAGCCAATCACAGTGATGAAATGCCGCGACACAGATTAAACATGGGGAGTTTGCTGGAACCGCCCCCCTTGACGTATTCCAACTCGATCCGACTTTACGACAGTAATTTATACACTAATCAGATGGCGCATGCTGTCGGCCTAATGCCGTCTATAACACGCGACGTCGGATTAGTGTATCTAGGCCTTAAGTCCGCCGGAAATACTCCAAGTAGGGGTAAACAAGCATAATGATAACCACACTTTTGGAGCAAGGAGGAAACAGACTACTTTATTTTGTGTGGTCAGTGACATAAATATAATGCCTTTTATTGAACGTAGAAAGTTAAAAGCGGAATTAACGTCTTCGTATTTGCGTAATGATGCTGTTTGCGTGTCGCACTTTCGAACAGGGTATTCCAACTGAGCACATTGACCATGTATACGGGAATAACTCATGTAAACAGGTTATCCCGATTGTTTCAGAAACCTGAATTTTGACCTTAACCCGAATATTGACTGCATGTAAAACAAAGTCACTGTCTGTCCAATATTTGACAGACTGTTTACGTGCCCCAATAAGTGCTACTATTTTTGTTTGTCTCAGAGTTTTAATGTGTTCAGCAAGCCTTGAGAAAATGGATGGATGGGGGATGCTAACTGTCTCAAAATATGTTTATTTCTTCTTACGTTGACAAGATTTCTGCTCGATTGTACATCATCGACCTGTCCGTTCTTGCTGCGTGTTTACACGGCCGCTTAAACCTTCAACAATATTGTTTACCAGGAAATGCCATGTTTACAAAGTGATAAAAATGCAAATTGTATCAGGAAATTGTTGATCTGTCCTGCTTCCGACACTTTGCTCCATTTCATGCTCATCCAGAGCCGTCAACTCGGAGGCGTGTCACGTTTCTGCCGCGGGGCCGACATCAGAGATCGCAATCACGTAGCAACACGCGCCCTTTGCAGCCTCAGCTACAAGAGGACACACTTATTGAATTTTAAACAGGAAGCGTAACAAATTGGGCTGTTTTGTTTGTTTCGAAGAACTCTGAAATGAAAAGGCTGAGACGAGGAATGAGATAGCAGGTTCAGAAAGTGAGTGTGTGTCAGTCCGGTTCGGGTCTCTCGCCTGTCGAGGAGATCTGTTATCTCGGCAGAGATAAGGGCAACTGCGGTGTGAATGCATACGGGCTAACGGTGATAGCATCTCCTCTCAAGGATCCCACTTACGGGGACCCTGAATGATAGCTGACAGCACAGACAAGGGAGTGGGCGGGTGACTGCAGTGTTTTTATAGGAACCCCTCAACAGGTATCCAAGCAGTTTGTTTGTGCTCTAATGTGGGCCTTCTCCTTTGAGTAAACAACAATTATCATATGTAATCATCTCAGACCTAGTGCGTTCATTCATTTGTTTTTATATAAGAACACTGTAATGTCCAAAGTAGAACACACTCATTTCAGCATTATCACTATCAACAAATGTAAGCAGAAGTAAGAACAAATATAACACACGCTTAGCTTAAGTGTCACTGATGCACCTCACACATCTTTTTTTTAACTGTTAACTAACAAATTATCATAAACAAATGAAATTCAACCACTAATGCCAAACATAAGAATACATACTACATACGCTATCTTTTGAATGACTAGCATATAGCTACCTACTAGCAGGCAGCTAGCACAGAAGCTAACACAGCATTCTATGTATTTACTGCAACAGATGCAAATACATTTTCATTTTTATTTTTCGTTCAGAAAATGACTCCTGCTTTTATCAAGCCAACGGGAGTTTGAACAAAAATAGGAAGTCAAAAACGAATTTTGTGTCACTGATGCACCTCACACATCTTTTTTTAACTGTTAACTAACAAATTATCATAAACAAATGAAATTCAACCACTAATGCCAAACATGAGAATACATTCTACATACGCTATCTTTTGAATGACTAGCATATAGCTACCTACTAGCAGGCAGCTAGCACAGAAGCTAACACAGCATTCTATGTATTTACTGCAACAGATGCAAATACATTTTCATTTTTATTTTTCGTTCAAAAAAATTACTCCTGCTTTTATCAAGCCAACGGGAGTTTGAACAAAAATAGGAAGTCAAAAACGAATTTTGTGTCACTGATGCACCTCACACATCTTTTTTTAACTGTTAACTAACAAATTATCATAAACAAATGAAATTCAACCACTAATGCCAAACATGAGAATACATACTACATACGCTATCTTTTGAATGACTAGCATATAGCTACCTACTAGCAGGCAGCTAGCACAGAAGCTAACACAGCATTCTATGTATTTACTGCAACAGATGCAAATACATTTTCATTTTTATTTTTCGTTCAGAAAATTACTCCTGCTTTTATCAAGCCAACGGGAGTTTGAACAAAAATAGGAAGTCAAAAACGAATTTTGTGTCACTGATGCACCTCACACATCTTTTTTTAACTGTTAACTAACAAATTATCATAAACAAATGAAATTCAACCACTAATGCCAAACATGAGAATACATACTACATACGCTATCTTTTGAATGACTAGCATATAGCTACCTACTAGCAGGCAGCTAGCACAGAAGCTAACACAGCATTCTATGTATTTACTGCAACAGATGCAAATACATTTTCATTTTTATTTTTCGTTCAGAAAATTACTCCTGCTTTTATCAAGCCAACGGGAGTTTGAACAAAAATAGGAAGTCAAAAACGAATTTTGTGTCACTGATGCACCTCACACATCTTTTTTTTTTTAACTGTTAACTAACAAATTATCATAAACAAATGAGATTCAACCACTAATGCCAAACATAAGAATGCATACTACATACGCTATCTTTTGAATAACTAGCATATAGCTACCTACTAGCAGGCAGCTAGCACAGATGCTAACACAGCATTCTATGTATTTACTGCAACAGATGCAAATACATTTTCATTTTTATTTTTCGTTCAGAAAATTACTCCTGCTTTTATCAAGCCAACGGGAGTTTGAACAAAAATAGGAAGTCAAAAATGAATTTGTGTGGGCTTTTTTCTTCTTCAATTTTCCGTGACTCTTCCTTCCTTTTTCCTTTCCGCAGAGCAACTGTTGACACTGCTTCAAGATCCGTGCACGTGGATAGACAGTCAACTGACAAGGTAACCCTAGCTCAGGGGTGATGGGGTCACGCAGACCTGATGAGGGATGATGAGTAAAATAAATGCAGAGCAGCACACAGAGGGACCTGTGATGTTCTCAGTCCAAGGGGTGGGAGGGAAGAGTTCAGGCCCATTTGAACTTTGACCTCAGCAAACTGCCTTTGTGTGCATGTGTTTTGATGTTGTATCCTTAAATGTAAGTCTAACCTAAAAATGGTAATGTAATCCTCACCTATTCTTTTCTACATCGCATTCTGTTTTTCCCATAGAAAATTATAAATTAGTTAAACATGTAGAGGGAGATTTTTGTATGTGCCTGGGAGGTGAATCTCTTGACACTAAGGCTATACACAGCTGAATTTGTAATGTACATTTTGCTCTTTTGTCATAGATGCCAACATATTGACATTTGAGCTATATTGTACTGACCACCCAGGAATCAGTACTACTTTCCTATGTTGCAATTAGTGTGATTCCAGAAATGGTTATTTTGCCACTCTTTAGTTTAATGTGCATTTGTTACAATATGAGTAAGGCGTGTAAGCCCGATCTGTAGTTAGTATGCAACAGTTGGTATTATTTCTGCCCGGGCCCACCCAGATAACTCGCCCGCACCACAAATAGATGGGCAGACAATAAGTCACTGCAGGATACATATATATTTAGCCACTTTAATCTCTAAAGGTTTTAGCCCAAGAAGGCATTCAGGGAATGTTACCTCGAGCTTGACTTGGTTTTCGGATGGTAAATGTGGAGGAACGTGGCAAGCGTGTGCGGAATTACCAGCCGTCTTGACTTATTGGGATGCACTCTGAACTTTCATAGAGTGAATGAACGATACGCAATGCTGGGAAATAACAGATATTCTTAAAATGATTTGGAAAAATGTAAATGAGTTACATTGGTCCATTCAGCTCAAAGGTGGAAAATAGACACTACAAATGACCTTACTGCTCGTTTCAGTTACCCTCTTTTTTTCTTGGTCTCCTTTTTACATGTGATTTCCAGACCATTTTTGTGCCATTTTTTATTGACTAATAGCATTACTATCCAGTCATCAGTGACCGATCTCTGAGAAGTATTTACTCAATGAGCATCTTCAGATGTAATGCAGAAAAAGAAAACAACAGACAACTTACCTGCTTTTGGTATACGCTGCTATATGCGAGTTGAAGCGCCGCTCTCGAACAGCAGTTTCAATTGGCAGTTAGCCCCTTGTTCCCCGACAACCTCCGCTGGCCAACTAAGTACTAGGACAGCCACTGGGACAGATAGCCATTGGAATCGAGGCACATGACAGCAGCTGTCTGTTTCAAGAATCGGCACTTTGATTAGAGTAGGATGGTAGTGAGCGATGAGGCCTAATTCCAACATATCTGGGTTGGGCGCTTCGCAGCGAATGGAAAAAAGATTGAAGCACATTAATCAGATCGTCGCATGCTTGCAAACAACAGAACTGCGCACACGCGCGCGCACATGGCTACATTTGTGCTTCTTGGGGTTTATAGATTATTGGAAGGCTTGAAAGCATATGTCACTTTTGGAAAGCGTCCTGTATTCTCTACAAATTCCACGGGACAAACAGAGGAGCGCAGTGGCTGGTTGGCCCCAGCGTAAGCCGAGCATGTGTGCAACGTGAATGAGAGGTCTGTCTGTTGATCCGCATCCAACCCCCAGCCCCACCTCCATTTGTCTCTCCACTTTTATGGCATTTTTTTTTATTTTTGCACCGATTGCAAACAATCACCCAAACATAGCCTATACACGCATCAAAATATTTGCCAGAGTCCAAACGCTCACCAATGCATCATAAAACCTTTTTTTAATTGAACAAACAATATTTTCTGTATTGTTTTTAACACAAGAAGTTATCAACTTATTCATTCTAACGATAACACATTATAACTTAACTGACAAAGGCGGGCTCAAATGACGTTTAGCGTGGAAGCGGTGCGTGATATTTACTATACAGTGGTACCTCGGAGTTTGAACACAATTTGTTCCTGTGAAGTGTTCAAATTCCGAATTGTTCAGCCTTTGAAACATTTTTCCCCATAAGAAATCATGTAAATGCAATTCTTCCGTTCCTAAACTCCAAAAACAGAAAATTACTATTTTTAATTTCTATTTGTGTAGAAAAAACATGTGCACCCTGTACAGTATTTAAATAAATAAAAATTATCCTGTCACTAATCCTTGCCTCAATGGCGGCGACTAAGATACACTTTTGTACACATATATAATCACTAAATGACGACAAATAGTAAGTAACAGACTAACAGGAGAAGATGGAGAAGATATGCTAACTGCTAAGCTAACGTGGCAAATTAGTGATATACCAGCAGGATTAGTGCTTAGGTAGCAGAATGAAATCATGAATTAGAAACAGCTAATTAGCAGGTCAATTAATACTGTTTCTAAAGAGAAAATAACAGCTAAAAATTAAAAAAATAAGTACATTACCGCATATGTTGCAGCAGGAGGAGCCTTTAAAGTCAAGAGTATGTAAATATTTAGTATAGCCTATTAAATATTTATGATAAATTTTATTTGTATTAATTTTCGCTATATAGTGTTGAGTTTTAATTTTAATTTGTGGCAATTTATTATTATATTATATTATTAGTATGGGATTTTTTTTAATAGGTTTTAGGTGAACTAATGAATACACACACACATGCACATACACATACTCACCCATATACAAAAAAAAAAATAAAAATAAAAATATATATATATAAAAAAGGAGAGCAATGATGACATGTCGAATCGAATGAACAATACTGAGCTCTCCATATAAAAAAAAAAAATAATAATTTGTGGGATTTGCACAATAAATTTTCTCAAAATTATCTTGTATCTTATTTTTGGAGAGAATGTATGTCTTCTCGTGTTTGGATGGTAAAACACAACTCGGAGATGTGAATGCGATCGACTCGGCACGCTCGCTGTTTGATATAAGACTGCGTTCCCGGTGATTTATGGATGCAGAGAAGTCAGCCACAAGGCCTCGGGGCAGAGCGAGAAGGGGGGTAGAGCAAAACAACACTGCTTAATTCAAGTCTGAAAAACGTGGTGCAGGATATCCAAACCTACTGCACCATCGGATCTTTTCAGACCCCCCGCTTCTTCCAACAGCGATAAATTCAACTAGTAAACTCACAAATTCCAAGCTGAAAGGGGAAAAAGGAGACATTGTATCATTTCACTTTATGTATGCATTCATGTTACTGCATACATAATGCGTCTTTGCAAGCGCCCAGAGAAATGGAACAGATGCGAGCGTCAAACAAAAAGTGACTCTTTTTTCCTTGAACGCGTTGTAAAACTGAGAAGAAGAAAAAAACTCAGCGCCTGGCTATGATTCATGCAGCATTGTTCTTTCCACCCCACTCCCAGAGTGCGTTCCATCCAAACGTTTTAGGCAAGCAGCTGTTCACGCAGACAGCTGCGGGGGCCATTCATCGCAGGCGAGAGGCAATTAAAAAATCAAGCCAATGTTGTGTTTCAGTTGATCCATTGCTATTCCGACGTGTAATCCCCTCTCCCATGCCTTGCCTATCTTTTACCAACAAACAAACACGTGTTGGAATGTTATAGGCGCGCACACACGTGCCATCAACAAGTGGGCACAGAGATTCGTTTCTTCGCTGGAGATAAAAGGTCCAAATTGCAGCGACATGGCACAGTTGGATTTGGGGGGCATTACTGAGGCCAGAGCTGAGAGGAGCCACGTAATCTCCGAGATTTACTAGGCCGCGGATTTTTTCCATATCTTCTTCTCGGCGGTATGCGGCCACACAAAGTCTGGCTGGCGTCGCCGCGGCATTCGGCGGAAGGTTAAATCGAGCGGCGGCCGTGTGTCGCGTGCACCGGCGCATTCTTGTACGTCCGTGCTCACACGACACTTTGTGCTGAGCGCTCGCGTTGCATGCCCAGTTGTGCTTGTCTGACAAATATGCAAGCAGTTGTTGCCTCCTCTCATGGCACAAAGCAGGTGCGAGGTTGGGTGGGGGCTGGCCTGAGCTACAATGTCGAGGGCAGGTTTTCCTTTGTTTCAAATGAGTGTGCTCATCTATGTAGAATTGGATGAAAAGGTTGCATGAAAATAGGGTGGGGCATGTCTGGCCCATTCTGGGTTCGAATGTTGGTGGTTTTGTGGTATACATGGCTGACGTTTGGGATCTCTCTGTGCCCTGCGATGAACTGGTGACAGTCTTAGCTTAGCTCCAACACCCCTGAGGTTGTACAAATTTGAAAAAAATCATTTGAAAAAACTGAAATAATTGTGTTAAAATTTTACAATAACTATCAATTTAAATCTTTATCTATGGCAATATTTTGACACTGGAAAGGATTATAGCTGGGAAAATCGTTCAAAAATAGAATCGATTATTTTCCACCTTAGCGATTGCACTCTAGTCCATTTTTGTTCCTATTCTACCCATTAGAGCCAGATATTGGACTATAAGTATCTTTTCAGGTGCAGGGAGGTTGCCAAGCTGTAAAACTCAAGGGTACAAAAGCAATAACTTTGAGGGTACGACCAAAGTGAGGCACAAGTCACTAGCTCTTGTTTTATGCTGCTGTGCTATATAAATGGCACTGACACCAAATTGAGTTAGGATGAAGTTGATCCGGCAATATAGATAGTATTCAGAGTTTGTACGCTCTAAAAACAGTTGGGCCCAAAATAACCCAACTATGGGCTCAAAAATGGACTCCTCTGCTTGGGTCATTGTCACCCAACTTTGAGTCAAAACGTTGGTCAAAATTGGGTCAGATCGTCTACTTGGATCAGTTTGACCTGCCTTTGGATAAAAAATTGGGTCATTTTTTTATAAAACAACTTGGGTTAACTTAGCCCAAGTTGTTTTATTTATAAAAAAAATAAAAATAAAAGTAATTTTGTATAAAACAACACAGAAAGTTAGGTCAAATCCTCTACTATCAATTTGACAAAAAAAAAAATCATAAATAAAACCAATAAATTGTATCAGTCCATTTTGGATCCATAATTGGGTTACTTTGACCCAATTGTTTTTAGAGTGTATCAGAGATGGAACAGTCTTTAACACCAGACAGTTTTGTTGAAAGCGTTTGTCGCTGTCCAACAAATCATTTTGACCATCACAACAGACACTGGCTCTAACATGATCATGCATCTAACTATTATATTGTGGAATGCTATATATAGTGTTGCAGCAATCTCAGATTTTCCAATTATTCGGATTCTCAGTATAAAAGCCTTCAGGCTTGCCGATTCCGTCATCAAACAGATCAGATGTCAGAGGGATTTATTGTCCAAGGATTGTGCTAGCTTTTATGGAAAACCCAAACTGTAGAATTCTCCTCTCAAATAATGGTGTCATCCCATCAAGGTGCCAACCTGGCCGGCTTTGGGTATCAGTGACCAGCTGCAGTAAGAGACAGCGGTGGCGTCGCCGCTTTCAGCAGCCCGTTTCACAAATTACATGCACCTCTGAGCATCCAGGGCGTAATCAGTGTGATGAGCTGACTCATTGTGAGAAGATTATTCCCCACAGACGTCTTCCACTGAGGAATGGCCAAGTTGCTGTCATGGTTTGAATGCAAGAGTTAATATTAATCCATGGCAAATTTGAAAGATATTCCATATAATAGCAGAAAGTGTTCCTATTACTCCTCTTAGAAATACGGTGCCAGTCATTATTTTCCGATGTATGCAATTATTCACCATCCCAGTTGTTTCAATTTGCACTAGTGCTGTATAAACTAGTGAGTTTCAGCTTTTACCCACCAGTTGTGTATCATTAGCCTCTTTCGCACCGGGATCCCGCACAATTGCCGCATCAGAGCTGTAACAGATCTGGCCAGATTTGCCTGCGCCTTTTATGCATAACCCAGTGAAGCAGGATATTGCCTTAACTGTGCTCGTTTCCAAACAGCTGACACGGCATCCTGCGGGAATTTCTTTCAACACAATCGGGCGGGAGAAGTGAGAATTACCGCAAAACTTTTATAGTTTCCATCTATCCAGCATTTACATACTCTGATACTACCTTGAAGCAGAAAATATTATTCTCTCGGTGCTTTTTAGGATAATGTAATTTTGTTCTCTTAAAATTCATTAGAAAGCCTTTATCGCGATGTATTCGCTTCACATCCATAAACTACTCCTCATTTCCTTCAACCTTCACTTCCTCCTCCCCCTCCCCATTTTCCACCTAATCCTAACAGGAGTATTTTAGAATAATCGCATTCAGCTAGGAGCGCTTTGGTAATTGCTCGGACCCTCATATCGTGGAAAGCCAGGGCAGGGGCCAGCGGCATCAAAGCCTGAGTGATCATTCCTCAGCCTCCCTTTACTGATGGGGGACAGAGAAAAAAAAGAGCGGGGGAAGAAACACAAATACAGATGGACAAACAAAGCGGGGGGAAGTCAAAACTGAAGCAGATGTGGCGCTAGCGGTCAACGGACAGAAAGACGGACGGGAACAGAGGAACCGGTTCTTGAGTCAACACCAACTGGTGGCACCAGTTGGGATGACAAGGGAAGCGGGGACCACCTTTAAGCATGATGCGGAGGTGATATCATAGATAATTAAGGAGGGGGAGGGTCTAATAAGGCGCGCTTGGTGCGGGGGGCAGGAAATTGAGGCAAAAGCAACTTGAGAAGCTGAGGCCTCAGTGTGCAGCTGCGCACCTCGTTTTTCTCCTCCCAACTTGCAGCTGCATGACTGACAACGCTGCAAGTATTTATCCATGACCGCTCTTCTTCTATACATTCGAGCAAATGTTGATTCTTTCGTACCATGTACACGAACCCACAATGGCACTGATTCATCTGTAGAAAAGTCTTCGAAAGATGGCTATGTCTTCTTCTGTATTAGAAACTATCAATAAAGGTGATTTTTTTTTTTTTTTTTTTTTTTAAAGGGGATTACCAGGATGCTTCCCCAGACACATTTAAGCCAGCGCAGCAGGTTTCCTCTATTCATGTCATGTGTTTTTCACTCAGGACATTATAAAATGGGCAGTACTGACCTAGAAAACATGCAGTCATCTGAGCAGACGTTGTCCAGAGAACGCATATTAGTCAAAACGCTATTGAAACAATAAGGTGAGGCTTTAGAATAGGCAGAATGATCCCTCCCTGCACCACACACCCATCTGAGTCACATATCTACAAAATATTTACGGGGGTCTGAAACTCAAGGTCACAATGTTACTTGGAAGGGTTTGGACAGCTTTTGCAAGGTCCAAAACGCTGGCGCTCACAAGTTTAAAATGCTTTTTGACGGTTAGGACTCGGCTTTAGGGGTGGTGATGGAATTAGGATTGATTGATTTATTATTTGTATTAGAGACAGTACATATTAATAAACATTTCAGTAAATATGCCAGAATTAGCCAAAAGGCTATTTTTCATCTGCAGTCCCAAGATGGATCGTAAATGTCATCCCAGTAAAATAGAAAATAAAATACACAACAATGATACGTTCACGAAAATACTAATGATGTGTTAAAATTACATTTTCATAACAACAGCAATATATTTACTAATATGTACATTAAAACCAACCAGGGATAAATAAATACACGAAAACATTAGTGTTGACATTTATTATTAACAATTAACCATTTTTTTAGTTCGAGCTTAAATGTAATGTATGTGTTGAGATTTCTGATGTGAACAGGAGTGAGATTCCACTTGGTAGCAGCTCGGCCAGAGAAAGCAGTTTGACCAAAAGCACTTTTCCTAAAGGGAACAATACAGCCTCCCCTTGCTGCACCTCTGGTTCTCCTATGGATATAGTTATAGTTTGAACCCGTCATTCTCTCCTTTGTTGCATGCAGTAAAGTTTTTTTGTGAGCCTGGGAATTGGATTCTGTGTGAAGAGTTTAACGTCCATGTTCTTAAGGGCTTTATTAGTTAGGGGTGTGAATCTTTGACCGTCTCACGATTCGATTCCAATTTTTAGGTCTGCGATTCGATTCAGAATCGATTTTCGATTCAGAGAACGTTTTTTTTTGTTTCAAAAATGATTTGATTGACAATGATTTCTGCTTCAATTTATAGATGTGCAAAGAATCGTCATGATCTACTCCAGTCTGGTTTGCAAGACAAAACAGCAAATGGAGACATTAAAATGTCTTAAAAATAAATAAATAAATAATATTCCGTTTTAATTTTATTTATATTTATTCCGTTTTTAATTGCAAGCAAAGTGCCTTTTTCCTCAAAAACAGTGTGCGCAGCTCCGTCTTATACTTGCTAAAGGAGCCTCCCTAAAATACATTGATTTCTCCATTGCGTTTTCACATTACTTTGTTTCTCTAAGACGAAAACACCAAAATTTGTGCCTATATACACATACAGTTAATACAGGTATATAAGTCTGTGCTTCTGGCGTGTAACCCACCAGAAATACTCAAGCCGTTGTCAACAAACGGAAAAAACGGAATTCTGAGCTTAACCCGACTATTGACTGTATGTAAAGGTAATCATTTAGTGAATAATTGAAGCAATAATATAAAAGCTGTTTGAATACTGCGCAACATATTAGCACTTCATGCAGGGATGTGATTTTCCCGCTAATTCGCGGAATTCCGCTTTTTTTATCTCCCCCCCCAAAAAAAAAAAAAAATTTTTTTTTTTTTTTTTTTTTGTAGTTCATTGTGTATGCACATGACTCCGACAGATAACATCTTCTGCTATAACAAAGACATTTGTGGTATGCTCTAATATGAGTTACTTTTCATTTGGTCATGATACAATTATTTGTTCATGAAATTTGAACTCTTCAACATTATTTATGTGTTAACTTAGTAATCACATTAGTTAGATATGATGATATTCTCAGTGATAGTTTTTAAAAGCAAAGACAGTCCAATGTTTTTGAATGTGACTGATTTTGAGTTGACTAAATGTTAAAAATAAAAACTAAACTAAAAAATGTTGCCATTTTATATGGGATAGTTCAATATACATTGAAAATTTATGCTGTTGTTTTGTCTATTTCTTTGTCATGTGAGTGCATTGAAAGTACTTAAAAACACGGAAAACCCATGAGCTCCTGGACCTAGCTGGGTGCCAGCGGCCCCCAGACCCCCGGCTAAATTTTCAGATAATTTTACTTTGGTCAAATCACATCCCTGTTCATGGTTTTACTATGTTTGACCGCCTCAATCTCCAGTATGAAAAAAAATTGTCTTGTTGACTTGTCATCCCAAAAGGGGCTAATGTAAAACCCCATTGAGTCTATCACGTCCCTTTCAATACATTAATGGCCAATTATTGCCATTAGATATTGACATTTAAAGAACGCCTCGAGGGAAAGCTTTGTGTCAATGCATCACTGTACCCGTACATGTCCATGCAAGTATACCGAACACTGCCATTTTATCTTTTGGGGGTTGTTTGAAGTTGTCGCACTGGCGGGTAGCAACCTCCCTAGAGAATTCCCGCTCGCAATGTGACAGCGCTGAATTCATATTTGCAGACACCTCGATTATGAGCCACCGATACCCCTAATGTTGGGAGAGGAGCTCAGGAATGCTGTGGCGTAACGACTGCCAAGCATCGTACCGCAAAGGGACAGAGAGGGTAGACGATGCGTAAGGGGGCGAGTGTCAGTGCGTTTGCAAACAAAACCAGAAGGTGGAGAAAGAGTGGATAATATGTGGCACCACTCTGCGAGCCGAATCCTCCTTTGTTGCCAGATCACAACCAGATGTGCCAAGTGTGTCCAAACAGGAATGACTGTGGGAAGGCAATTTTCAGCAATTTGTCAGATTTTTGGAGTCAACCCTCCCCCCCACTCCTACGCACCGCCTCCAATTTCTTGTGAAAGGCAAACACTTGTGTTAGAAGAGCACCAAGATCATCTCAAACATGAATGGCTTTCGATTCTCGTTGCCTGCAGCACAAGTCAAGTGATGAGCGATATACAGTAAAAAAGTCTGCAGGCAGGTGGCAAGACGAGGCTTGCAGTATTGACAAATAACCACCCGCCGAACATTCACGCATCAGCATTACCACAATGAATTACTGACTGACTTACTGATCCAAATGGGGAGGGTGCGTTTATTTGCCTTGCGTTTATTTGCCACCGTCAAACACACACCTTAAATCCATCATCTTAGCTCAGGCTGGACCCCAAAAATATAACAAAGACGAGGATTAAAGTGAAATGTCGTTTTTGAGGCAGCTCATTAATTATAGTTTTCTAAAGGTTATGAAACTGGCTTTAGTATTTCACTTCAATTGTGTTATAAAGCGGTTTAGTATATCTACCCTTCCCCGTAAATCTACTGAATTGCAGAAGAAGCTCCGTTGACAAAATCTGGCTTCCTTGCCTGGATGAGATTCCTCATCATCACAATGTAAGCCCTCGAGGACAATTTGGGTCAGTTTGCTTTTTTTATTTTTTTTAAACTGGAAGAGAAGGTTATCAAAGTAAATGATTTGTAACATGCATTTTTTTCTGGCACATATTCCTCGCGGTTTTTGCACTCTGTTGATCTGTTGACCGAGAATTGTGCGACAATGGTATTGGTGCTGTGATTTTCAGATTCAATACTCTTTCTTAGACATTACAGTTCAGCGTTGTTGATTACATTATATTATACATTATGCTGCTCTCATGTATCACAATTTATGAAGAATACCCAAATGTTAAATAGTTATCATACCAGAAGATAAAACATTGTGAGTTGCTCCGTTCGTATGGTTTGAGGGTTTATAATTATCATAACATAATTGTTAATTGCCGTTAGCATGTCTATGGCTTTTGGCAATAATGTTAGCAGTGAGGTAACGGATATTTGTTGTTTAATTCTCCTTGTTTTGCGTGTGAGTTTTGCATTCATCTCCAACTTGGAGTGACGTATAAACAGCTTGAAGCAAAAACATTTTGTCTCTTAGAGTCAAACTGCACAAAGCTATGAAAAAAAGGGTACGACACAACATATGAGTGACTTACAGTATTTGGACGATATTTACTGTTTTAAAGTGGGCAAAAAACAATGTATCTTTTAATTAATTTTTTGGCAGATTTTTTTTTGACATTACCAGATTACAATATAAGATTAAAAAATAATAACATTCAACCCCTCTCCCCTTAAAAAGTTTTCGATTTTTGAAGATTTTCTCTGTTCTGAAGTTAAACGAATACTGAAGGACAACATTTTGTGTAAATGTTAAGGGACCAAGTAACAAGATAATTTATGTATTATATATTTTTGGTAATTAATCGGTCAAATTATCTTATTCTGCCAAAAAATAAAAAGTATCAGCATTCAGCACTTTGAAGGTGTGGTACTGTGATGCTATTTTAGTACCGGTAAACGGTACTAATCATTTTGATCATTTTGAGTTAATTTGCCAACTTCATCACATAACCTGCAGTGTGACAATCGCGCACACCTATTTTGCGATGGCGATGCTCAACTGATATATCGTGCAGCTCTACTTTACACATTTGTCAGTGACCAAGTCTCACTTCCTCTTCTGGTTATTGTTTTCTGTTTTTTGCATTTAAAAGGTGAGTAGATAAAAAAATATATATATCAGAAAGTCTAGTACCTCTGCTTTCTGGCGATATAAGACACAGCGCAGCATTTTTCTCTGAGCGTGACAGCCTTGTTGCAAACGCACAAGCAAACCAGGGACAACAGGCAAGCTCTGATTCAGATTAGCGCAGTAAAGAGACACATGACACTCTCGGATGCTAATAAGAAAAACATGCTGAGATGGTTGGAGTCTCCAACACAAGCGTCTTCACTGTTGTGTCTTGTCTTGCCGTGTTGTTTTGTAACAGAGAAACTTGCTGGCTGCAACATTCTTCGGAATAATTCCCACCCACCGCGATCAACTTTCTCTACTCCCTCCAGCCACAATTTTTGCTAAGCATTTGAGTTGAGCCTTACATGAGGTTTCAAATTAAGGTTGCGCTTGCATTGTCATCACAGCTGCCATTCAGGAGGTTTCAGCTGTAAACGATTCTTTGGATAACCGAATGCTAAATAAAGGAAAATCTCCGCAGAAGTTTGAATCCTGACTCCGATGAAAGGGACAATTGTAGGAGTCATGTGTCATGTAACTCCAAAAGAGAGCTCAAATTCATCACTAATGCTTGTTTTAATTTGTTGCCTCATTGCTCTGGAATTCAGGATAAATTGCTGTCATTGTTAATCTTGCTGGGAAAGTCGCAGAGTGTTTACTATATCTTCTGCTGTTTGTTGTTTTGGCTTGTGTTACCCACAGAAATAGTCTTTCAGCAAGGAAAAACTCAAATGGATGACTCAAGTACCTAAAAGCATTTACTGTGCAGTATGTAATGCATGGGGTGGCTGCACGGTGGCTGACTGGTTAGCACGTCCGCCTCCCAGTGCAGAGGACGTGAGATCGAGTCCGGGCTTCGGCCTTCCTGGGTGGAAGTTTGCATGTTCTCCCCGTGCTTGCGTGGGTTTTCTCCGGGTACTCCGGTTTCCTCCCACATTCCAAAGACATTCATGGCAGGTGAATTGAACTCTCCAAGTTGTCCATAGGTGTGATTGTGAGTGCGGATGGTTGTTTGTCTTTGTGTGCCCTGCGATTGGCTGGCAACCAGTTCAGGGTGTACCCCGCCTACTGCCCGAAGTCAGCTGGGATAGGCTCCAGCGACCCCCACCCCCCCCCCCCCCCCCGCGACCCTTGTGAGGAAAAGCGGTTAAGAAAATGGATGCATGGAAGTGAATCCACATAAAACGGACCAGGCAATGAAAGACAGTTATGTTAGTCGTTCAAATGAACAAAGCACTGTAGACAGAACTACTGAATAAATACAGCAACATATAGAAAACTTTGTTAAATTCAAATTTAAAATGTTAAATGTCCCCTGTTCATATGGGAATACACTCACGATAACTTGGCTACTAACTGCACTCCTTTACAACAACAAAATCCCCTTTTTCCTAATATCAGCATTTTGAAACTCCAAAATGTGATCTCCTCCCAACCAATGGAGAAAATGACACTGCTGATTTCCAGTTCTGAGGGGTCTCAAAGAAACAGTTCTTTATCCCCCCCAAACTGAAGTCTTTCAATCGTCAGGAACCAGAGTAGGAAGTATTTTCCTGTTTGAGCTTGTGTGCGTTGAGCATAGGTGTGATATTTGCCTTTGTGTGCATGTTAAGACCATTGTGCGATGAGGAGGAGAGAAAAAAAACAGTCTCCGTTTGCTTGTGAGCGACAGACCCTCTATGTGCTCACGTGTGCGCGCCAGATGTGTAGAAATTTGGAAAACTGAGCGCTGTGTACAATATGAATTTGGAAGGTGATACGCAAGTATGTATGGGTGTGTCGAAACATACCGTACAGTATGTATTTCATTCTATGTGCTGCATTTACATACTTGTGGTTCTTTGAATCTTCCATTCTTACAATTATGTTGGCATGTACTGCTTGTAGTGTATATACAATACATGCAGTTGGATGGTATGTGGGCGACAATGCTTGGAGAATGTGCATCAGTGCAGGCCGTGTGTGTTTGTGTGTCGGGACCCGTGCCAGTTGCTGTGCACCACCTGTGTCCAAGCCTTCCCCCGGCTCTGTTGTGGCTCCATATAGTCCCCTCGTGGCCTCACAGGGATTGTAGCTGTTGATGTCAGGGATATTCGGGGACAAGCAGATGGAGCGGAAATTCACTGGAGGGTTATTAAAGTGGCTCCTATATGCAGTATGTCACGCTTCTGTTTGTCGGGGGGCTCGTGTTTGTTTTATATTTGGCCGGTTGACAGATGTCAATCAGCATCTGACATGACATTATTCCCGCGCCATGCCAACGCTGCACTGTGAAACGACTCCATATATGAACCACTGTGTGTTCTGTGTCACGGGAATCACTCAATTTGAAAATCCAATGGTGCTTTAGAGAGAAGTGGCCCAACTTGTGAGTTTTGTTTTTATTTTTAGATACGAGTATTCGTTTGGTCGAGTTTTTGCTTTGACTTGTTAGATATAATGGCAGTGAACTCAACACAACTCAGTTTTTCATCAAGCAACTGTTTGCCAGCAATTCTTCTAACTATGCCAATGCCGGTTGATGTTTACTGTCAAATGAAACATTAAACAAATAGAATAGCACATTGCGTATTTAAGACGGCCTTAGTAAAGCCCATTCAGTGTAACATTTAACGCAAAACACCATAGAGGGGCTAACAAATAGCATCAGTGTCTTGACGTTATTATAACCCTTGAAGCAACAGATATTTTAACACAAATGGTGGGGGAAAACAGACAGATAATATAATTATACTCACAAGCGTTATCTCTTCATTATCCTCTGCGAAGAGCAACACACAAGAAGCAGCAAAATGACCACTGAATTGGAGATTTAAAAAAAGTGTCAAAATCAGTTTAATTCTTTACATTTGGTTTAATTGTCATTACAGTATGGTTTTATTAAATATTAAAGAATGCTCTTTTCTTTATTAAAAACACATTACCCACCACCCCCCAACAAAAAAAAAAATGGGGGGGGGGGTCGGTGGCTGGAACAGATTAATGAAATTTCCATTCACTTTAATGGGGAGAATATGAGCGTTTTGCGTTACAAGCATGGCCACAGAACCAACAAACTTTTATCTCAAAGTGACACTTTATATCAAGCAACACTAAGGGACTTTCAGTTTGCGTTGATTATGGCGGCGCCATGTGGACAAAAGCGGTAATGTTACATCTGAAGGAAGACCACATATCCCATGAGGACAAGCACATTGCATAGTTTTTGAGCTCACGCCAGCTAGTGAACGCCGGGCCAATGTTGATCCTTGACTGTAGCTTCCCTTTGTCTTTTTTGTCTCCTCAGACGAAACTTTTTTGTTGTTTTGCAGCTCCTGCCAGGAAAGCAGTAATTGTGCTTCGACATTCAAATTGACTTCCGCCTTTGTAACGAAAGGGGAAAGTGATATATGGCATAAAGCAGTCAGCACATTTGTAGTTTTTTGTGTGGCAGTGTTCCTACTATCCTCCTTAACGTTGCTCAGTACCAGTAAAAATGATACAGACGCCCTCAGGCCATGGCAAAGGTACCATTCAACTAGTTTAAAGTCAAATGTTTCATCAGAAGAGTTATGAAAATATTTCATCAAGGTTGAAATGTTCATTAGTGGAACTTTAAAGACCGTTTGGAATTATAGAGTAGGGTAGGCTTTTTGCCGTCTTTGTTAGAAATGAAAAATATTCTGGAGTTACGAAACACAAAATGCCCTTACTTGACAAATGCATACTTATTATAGATCGTGCTTTAAACCTTTAAACATGATCAAGCCTCTTTACATACAGTGAACACAAAAGAAGAAGCTACACGTGACCTGGTCGTTGTAATGCTGCAGCTGCTTTTCGGAATGTTCAAGTGGCTCCCAAATGTTTGCTGCCTCTCCAAGAGAACAATCCGCTTCTGCTCTTTGTTTACTGTGACAATTGCTGTCAGGGTTTGGCAAACAGATAAGAAGTGATTTCTCTAAGTAAATCTGGGACATTGTTTTCTCCCGTACCACACTTTGAAGGAGGCCATCATTTATCTTTGCAGATAAAAGGCCAGTTTTAAATCAGCACATTCAAAACTCATTTTGCTATCATGTGCTTCCCTGACACTCAATGTTCATTTGAACCGTTTGTCGTTTTTTTTTCTTCACTTTACCAACAGGTTTGAAAGTGTATGTGTTAGTAATTTGGCAATGCTTTTTCAGGGGTTACTGGTGTCATATCCCACAATGCAATGCGGAATTCCTTTAACATGTGGTGAGTCAGGAAAGGGGTGGTTGACCTATGGCTTCCCACGAGCCCCTCGGGAGCGGCTTTTGCTCCGTTGCTTGAGAAATTCGGGATCACTGCGCAAACTGCCGCTGCTTGTGACTGGAATTGTAATCACCTTATTCTCCAAACTGAAAGCTCACTCTTCCATTCTGTTTCCTCCAAACCCCCACATCTTCTTTCAGCAGCGTCTAATTCCTTACTTGTGTCTCTTTTCTTCCTTTCATGTCTGTTTTAGTCATTCCCGCTAGTCGGATGCAAACTCAGCACATGTGATCCATTATGCAAGGTAGGCTAGAAGAAGCAAGCACCATCTCTTTACACTACATTTATAAGGCAGCTCTAAAGGCTACACCAAACCAATTTACACCAATCCGACGTCGGGAGTCGGACACTGTTGGGCCGACGGCATTTGCCGTTTGATCAGTGTATAAATTACCGTTGTAAAGTCGGTTTGAGTTAGAATACGTGGGACCTTTTTTTTTCCCCACTCATTTTGCGCATCGTCACCCTGCTGTAGCCTCCGCATTTGAACAAGAGCGAAGGTTTACAATGACAGCACAAATACTACGATACAGTATATAGGTTTCCTTGAAATTTTAAAATTTTTGAGGTGTCAAGCACTAAAGGCACCAAAAACATGAATACGTGCTCACAACAACAGTGAATGCACCTGAAACTGTCCTGACGTTGCAGAATTCTCTTGCGCGCAGCTACTTTTGTGCCTCTTTTAGGGCTCTGATACAACATCCAAAGGTCAACTTCAATCCCCTCACCTTTCTGTGATGGCGCCTTTTATGCAGAACAGCAAAGCTGGGGGAAAAAAAGTGGGGAAAAAATGTGGCTTTTACAAGCAGCTTTTAAGCGGTGAAACTTATTGGAGTGGACCAGTTGAGGCAATCTAATTAAAACCTCTTCTAGCCTTGTAAAAATGGAGACGGCTGTCATTTTTGAATGGACTAAAACTAGTACATATTTAAGTACAGACGCTCCCCACCTTACGAACGAGTTACGTTCCGGACGATCGTTCGTAAGGTGAATTTGTTCGTAAGTTGCTTCAGTGCTATATTTTGTATTATAATTTATGTTTAAAGCCTATATAAGTATATTGAAGGTTTATATAAGTATGTTTAAGGCTTGTACAAGTAACCTGCTTTGGTTTGTACTGAAAAAAACTTAATAAAATGGAGAGAATACGTACAGTACTGTACTGTACTACGTATGTTAGAGAGCGAGACACACACACACACACAGTATGTACATGTACGTAATAAGATAAATAAAATGAAGTTTAACTTTCTTTTGGAAGATGTACTCGATGCTTAAGGAGATGATGATGGAGGAGGAGGAAGAGGAGGATTTTATATCATGAGAGATTCTTCGTCGTCGCTGGAATCGGCTTCAAAAGTTATTTCCTGCTTCATGGGGACCGGCGTTTCTTCCTCCTCTTCGCCACGTTGCTCAGCCTCCAATGAGCTCTCACAGCGCCAATCGTCGGGATTAGCGGCGGAAAGAAGCACTACGCGCAATACAAAATCTAACTTACAGCATTTCTTTCCCAACATTTTTCGACATACTGTACGCGCAGAAATGTTCGTATATACCGTTGTTCATAACTCGAATGTTCGTAAGTAGGGGAGCGTCTGTAATCCAAAGCGACTGAAGTCTCATTACTAGGTTTTTTTGGGGTTAGGTGTGTAAAATAGATAAGCAACTCGCTACAGGTGCTTCAGACAAAGCTGGTGAATCCCTAATTGGTGAAAGAGCTCATATCAGAGGGAACTTATGAAGGGATTCAAAGGTCTCATAGATGTCAACGAGGCCTTGGGGCGTTTGGAGGCTCTAGGTCGGGGTCACGAGAGGCATGTATCCCAATGTCTTTATTGCGGCAGTGAAAGGGGCCGTGTGTTGTGGGCAATGGGAACAGCCCAGTATCAGCCCCACTGATGGTAGTTGAGGCGTTGGTGGGGACGGAGCAAAGTGGGGTGCAGAGATGGGAGAATGGGAAGTAGACAGCTGCACAGGGGTGAATAGGAGGTCCCTTTGTGTCCTGCCAACAAAAATCTGTGACCAATTACTGTATCTGTCTCTCTAGGGGGAATTCTTAAATGCTTTAGGTGGGTGGATAGAGATGATGCAGTTGTGGGAAAGAAAGAAAGAAGGAAGGTGTTGCTGTTTGTGTCGAAACATCCTTTTTAAAAAATCTTACTTTGTAGGGTAAGCAGCAGTTTCGGCCATGACTTACTTTTTTGTTTATTGAAGTTTTGCATTTCATGTGTATCTATTTTGAGCACAGGAAAATAACAATTTGTCCCTCAATTGCTTATTTCGACTTTCTCCCCACCCCACTGAGCGTGCTTCCTATTTGTGCGTTTAGATTTCCAGCTATGTGAAAAGTGTGTCCGACTGAGCGAGAGGGGGGGGGAAAGTCATCGGGAGAGGGGAAGTCGGGCTCACGAGCAGGTTGCGAGCCATGTGTTTGGCATTAAAGGCCTAATTACACTTTTAAAAGCTGCGTGTTTACCACCGAGAACAGTCTTGTTAGGTGTATTTTACTGTCTCCTCTGAAATTTTTCATCCTTGACAGGCACAATTGACATTATCATAATTACGAAAGTGGTTGCCTCTTAATCGCCCCCGACCGCTATTTCGCCATTAAACGTGTCTGCAACGGAAGAAGCTAATGGCCAACTGCTTCTCTCCGTGCATTCATCAGAAAAGCGGATGCAGAATATACAGGACACTTGTCTTCTCATAACGGCACCCATAAAAAGGACATTAACACCCGTACCTCCTATTATCATTTCTCCCACACGGGACGTTCAGCAATCAACTTGAGGAATAAACCGCAACGCTTGGCTTGTTGTTGGCCATGCAGATAAGGAAACATTTGTATGAATACAGTAATAGAGTAAACAAAAACTTTTTGTACTTGCCGTTATTAAAACGTTTCAACAGTGTTGTGAAATGAACCACCAAATGATCTCCAACGAACCAATGAAAACGCTGTAAAATGAATGCTAGGCCAGTAATCAGTGATGTAAAGATCATTATGCTTATGCGCAACAACCAATTGTGCCTCCCAGACCAACACCATCTTTCGAATACTTATTGTTGGGCAATCCAATTTGTCATCCACAGAAAAAGTAGTGCCACGAGATAACTGTTGTGGCTGGATTTTCCATAGTACTGTAATAAATACTGGAAACGTCAAACATAATTATCATGAATAAAATGATCTGTGAAAAAAATCAGCCCTTTGTAGCCTCATCTTGTGCCTGTAATTTGATTAGCAAGAAACCACCAGGCTCAGGGAAAAATAATCAATCAGAGACAGAAGGTCCTCCGCCGGAAAAAAAAAAAATCCCATCTATTATTTTTGCTAACAAGTGGGCATAAAATTATCAAGCAGAGGCAGAGCAAGGGACAGATGTGGAATTAGCAAAACTAAACTTCAACCTGATAACGTTAAATGTTATAGTAACCTGCCAATACGAATAATTGATGTTACCAATGTAGCTGCCATTGCTAACATCTACTTGACTGTTTGTATTACTAGGAGATCTATTTTGCCGACGCTATATATGCGTTTTCTGACTATTTATGTTGAAAATTCCTTATTTACAAAATGGGGCTTATTCTTAGTGACACTTTCTAATTTTGCTGTCCGTTTTATCACTGCGAACTCCATCTTTGTTACTTGGAACAGAGCATACAAAAAGCAATGAGCTGCATGCTGCTTTACTAAGTCTAACGAAAAAAAACATTATTATCCGATCACATGCACATTTACATTTAAGTAGCGATAATTACCTTTACTGTAAAAGTCATGTGTGTACCAATTGGTACTGTTTGGTATGCCACACCTGGAACAAAAAAGCCAGCAACAGAAACTTTGTTTTGAAAAAAAAAAGGGTCAAATTCATGACCCCAAATTAAATTTGCATGTGGATGAATCTAAGTTAACCAAAATAATAATAATTGTGACATAAAGGCCCATTTTGAACTCTGGATGTGTCAATGCATACTGTAGGTATATAATAACCACTGCTGCTGACCCCGCAGCCACCCCTCTTCCAATCCCTCATTGTTGCCAATAGCAACAATTCCGCTTGCTTTTCTTTTCTCAAAACAAAAAGGCATTCTAAAGAGTTGCAGATTGAGGAGCGCGAACTAAAGTAAGACAGGAGAAGTCACAACTGATAAAAAAAAAAAAGTGGAAAGGTATTACTTAGAGTGGTCAAGAATCATCATGACGTTTTTTTCCCCCCTGGATCATAACTCATTTTTTACAACTGTAAAAATGCTCTTAACCCAGAGGTCTAGCCTTATTCTTCAGGGCCTTTTAGATCGACGAAGAAAAACATAACAAGTCCTAATCAATCAGTCAGCAGGCAGCAAGCAGGAGGTTTGGCAGTGTTTTGCATTTCTTGAGTTTGCTTCTTCCTGAGACTTTTCTTCCCTTGACAGAAGGTGCGAAGAGCACACCAGCAGTTGAAAGAGGAGTCAAGTTCTTTCCGCAAAGACTTTGTCCCGCCTTTTGTTCTAAGTTTCCTTACCTTGGACTTTTTTTTTTTTTTTGTAAACAAGAACTCCAAAGTGAGCTTTCAGTCAGGGCGAGGTTCCATAAACCGCCACCTTATTGGCCACTCGGGCGCAAAGATTGGATTTACGCTATCAGCTGATGCGTGTCAGAAGCCACTTGCTTCAATTGGTTACAGTATGTGGTCAACTTCTGTTGTCATCATGTCGGCCCATATTAGCATGTGGCTCGTTTTTATTGGCTTTTTGCAATTACCCATGTCATGTGGTTTCTGGAGTGCATGTACACTGAAAATGTTCAGAGGAGGAGGAATTCTCAGAACACTACATCGTTTGACTTAAAAGAAGAACCTCTGAGTCTGACGCCTCTTATTTACTGCTACATTTCCAGATCCTTTAGTTCTGGGTACTTGTTAGCTTAGGTAAAAAAATGAATTGATCTTAAAGCAAGTTCTGGAAAGCATGAACCTGAAGAGGTAACATCATCTTGAGAGTACTATAGTACTTCCTACCAAGGTCCAAACACAAACTGGTTTCTAGTTCTGGGGTCAAGTCCTCAGTTCATCTTGACTACACTTCCCAGCACTCAACTCTCTAACATTCAAGCGATCGTTCACCTCTGCCCAGAAATCGTATTTGACTTAAAAGACAACTTTAGCACCACGTCACCACTCGGAGCTTCTATTTGTCTTGTATCAGGGTTAAGAAAACAGCCCGATGTCTGTACCTCAGTGTGGGTCAGGCTCAGGCACGGATGGCGGGTGGTGAGTCATTGTTGAAGTTGAAAGCAGCTTTGGAGTTAATGCATTCTCTTTCACAGTGAGGGATCTGCAAATCGGTGCCTTTCTTTCAAACCGCGGGGGTGAATTTGGAAATGGAGGCTACCTGTTGCATGAAACATCGAAGCATTACGCATGCTGCTGCTCTGCCACCCTCTGGGTAAGGAAAGTGCAAGCTGCTGAAGGAGACTTGGCGTCGGAACCAAGCACATCTGGTAAATGTTGTGGGGGACCTCTTGCAGATGTTCTTGAATTGCCTTCTTAAAAAATATCTATGAAAAGTAAGAGGACTAAACTGACTGAATTTATTCCTCCTGATTCTGTTCCACAACTGTTCTCCGACACAGAGAAGCTCACTGGCAGTGAACATTGACAGAGAACACACACAATTTGTGGAACAAAAAAAAAAAAATTGCAAAGGTAAAAGAACATTTGGCTTGTCCGGTTGTTCTCAAAAAAAGGGTTATATAACCAGCTGCAAACAGGTGATGTATGTGTAGGTACGAGGTAGGATCCCTGCGCTGTGGCCCGACTCTTGTTGATGTTGGCCGCAGTCCTCGGGAAAGGTCTGCACTGGCAACTTGAGCAAGTGCAGTCCAAACACTCTTTCTTCTGTTTTATTTCCAGAGCTTTTTCACAACAAGCGTTCATTCCCGCTCTTCCTCGATACATTTGTGATATTGACACTTGACGCTTTAAACTTGAGTAAGTACCACAAAGAAGTTAGATTGCTAAAGGCCGTTGAGTGGAGGACAAACAAACTTTACTCTACATTCGCCTTTGAGCACTCGGACCTTTTCTGGCAGCGCTCAGTGTTGACTCACTAGCGTACACCTTGCCAGCTATTCATACCTTCCTCCCACTCTCGTTTTTATTCCTCCAGCAAATCGGTCCTTGAGCCAGCTAACCACGGCTAGTCCACTCAAATGGGTAAAACAACCTGAACAAGGACTACAGGGATGAGATATTCACGGTTAACAGTCTGCTCTTTGTTTGGATCCAGGTTGGAAAGGATTGTGTCGGTTTGGAAAGCTTTGATATGAGATTTCAGTTTACAAGTAGTCACATAAATTGAACAGTCTGAGCTTGAGCAGCAAAAACTTTCATCTTTCTGTCATGGAGGAATTGACATACAACATCACAGTCTCAGCACATCTGTAGCTCCGTCTGTTCCTTTCACACCGGCATTGATTCAGCACTGTTACGACCACCACAGCTAACTTCCAAAGTCTCTTACTTGGTTTGAAGTCACAAAAGATCTGCTGACATCACATAAACCAGCTCAGTGGCGTAGTGGTACAGTGTCCACCCTGAGACTGGGAGGTCGTGAGTTCAATTCCCGGCTGGGTCATACCAAAGACTATAAAAATGGGACCTATTGCCGCTCTGCTTGACACTCAGCATTAAGGGTTGGAATTGGGGGGTTAGATCACCATATGATTCCCGAGCGCGGCTGCTGCTGCTGCTGCTCACCGCTCCCTCAGGGGATGGGTCAAATGCGGAGAACGAATTTCGCCCCACTTAGGTGGGTGTGACAATCAGTGGATCTTATCTTATCTTATCTTATAATGATGGTTTGAAATACAAGTTTAGTTTGACTTTGGTGGCTGTTTTTCAGGAAAATGTTGGTTCAATACCACCATTTAACTTTTTATGTTTCCACTGTACTCTGTTTTGGAGCAATTCTGCTGACACAGAACACACTGAAATAGTCCATCCTTAAACAGGCTGTGTTTCAAAACATGGCTAATGGAGCTGAAACTGGTTGTAAGCAAAGAAGATTGGTTCATCTGCTTTAAATGCAGGTGTAAACAAATTGAATATATTTGAAACAGGTGACGTGATGCATGCACAAGATTGAATTTCATGCCGTACGACTGTAAAATTGTTGTTTAGGTCCGTTGTAGTCGTCATTTTATTGTTTGTTTTTTTAATTCCCCTGTCAATTTCTGTACTTTTGGCTAACTTAAGCCATGTTTTTATACATGCATATATAAAAACAGAGCTAAAGTTAGCAAAAAGACGCCATGCAACTCCAAAGTAGACGGCTCGCCAACAGTACGCTTTCAAGTCAATAATGAAGATGATTGCAATGCAGACACAAGATTTGCTCTCCCATTTACCCCCTGGAGGATCACAGAGGAAGAAAGATTCCCTCTCCCTCCACATTGCAGGACTGGAGCTGCTGTTTGGAATGCAATCTGCCCACCATCTGCAGGTCTCCATGGCTCTGTTTGATATTCAAACAAACACCTGTCAAAAGACCGTGTCTCATCCCTCGCAGGAGTTGGAAATTGGCAAAAAATCTGAATTTCTTCCTCTCAGCAACAAAAGAGGTGAATGTGGATTTTTATTTCAACCACCTGTGCAAGAGTTAAATATAGACTTTATTGGAAGACTCAAAGGACTAATTCTACTTTCCACTAAAATGTTAGACAATAATAAGCCATTCACTATGTTCTGTGTTCAATTTAATGTTTTTTTTCCCCCTCCATAGGATCAGCTGGTGCTGCTGATTGAACTGTGTATGCGCAGTCACACTGTAAAGTTGCCAAAGAGATTTGGAGGATGTTCTTTGCCTTGATAAAAGGGTCTATCCCTGTCCCCCTTTTCTATGCGCCCACTCCCTGCTGTTATCCTCATCTCCCTCCTCTTCCTCTCTCACTCATACTGAGATGAAGGTCCTACTCTGGGATGGCGGGGCGCTGTTTGGCAGGCATCCAGGCCTCACATCTGCCTGGCTGCTGTTGCTCTCGTTCTATTTCCCCGACCCCCCCCCCCCCCCTTCAGTTGTCGAACCACTTCAGGGTCTGTATGGAGCTCTGGAGATGTGCTTTCATGAGCAGTCATGACGGACTCTCACAGAGATGTCCAGCGCGAGTGACTAATGGCACGGAGAGATTTCAGAAGGCAGTGAGAAATGGTTTTATCTCACGTCATTTATAACACTGTCTGTCCCTGCCAATGTTGATGCATTATGGAAAGTCCACGAGCACGTTTCAGTGGAACCAGCTGGGTTGCTGAGAAAATCTGCAGCAGTTAGAATAGGATAGGATTAGGTTTAGGGATATGTTTAGAGATGGGTTTAGGGGTAGAAACAAAAAGGCAAATTCGAGTTTGTGCGAAGAAAACATTCCAAGGCAAGAAAACGGTTGGTTCAAACCACCTGGTTTTCCCATGACAGTGCTTGTGGCCCAGACCGACATCTGTGAAAGACATCTATATAACTTCAGGTCCCCCTGTCTGTTCGCTTGAAAGGTTTTCACGGTATATTTCTTGCATCTGCTGTCAGAGAGAAGCTCTGCCGCTACTTCAGAAAGCACCCTTTTATGAGTTATTCCTCGCCATTTGTCTCTTGCTCATTATAAAACAAAATCTATTTATTCTTTGTGAAAAAATGTTTTAATGTACAGTGTTTGTTCCAAATACAATCGTTATGTGATAAGCACTTGGATTATTGGGTTATTTTGCGGTTCTATTTCCTCTGTGTATACTGCTCTCGTAATAGATCTGCTTTATATGTATTCTCATGTTGATTTATATTAGTATAGTAACATTAAAACCTCATCATAGATCTGTTGGCCACAGTCAGGAGACACGCTTTATTTGAGACCAGGCTGACGGTCACTGTTGCAAAGTCGAGACAACCATCAACCAGATCTGGAACCAACATGGTATGCTAACATTAATGTGCTACTTGTGTGTTTCTTTTGTCATTGGTAACTTGCCATTAGGCTGATTGAGAAGGGGAAGATACAACATTTTTGCAAAAGGTTCAAGCCACCTCAAAAAGGGGGATTGTTATATTAGGCCTCATTGTATCGTTGTGACTTTCTCTCATACTAAGGCCTTCCATATCGATGGCACTTTTTGGCACACTATACAAGTGAAAGACCATTTACCATTACTTACTAGTTGAATTCAGTTAAGACCGTGGAGTGAACATTTTTACATGGGCTAGACAAAATCACACCCCTGTGGGGGTGCAGCTAAGATAGAATAAGAGCAGGAATAATTTCGGACAGTTTAGACCTTCTTCCACAATCTGCAAGATGTCTCCCTCCTCCAACACACTTAAATTGAATGATCAGCTCATCAGCAACTTTTACAGAAGCCTGATAATGACCCTGATCTGATTAATCAGGTGTGTTGGAGGAGGGAAACATCTCAAACAGGCTGGATAAGGGCTCTCGATGACGACTTGGGCACAAATCTGGTCAATCGATGAGAGACAAACAGTGTTTATTGGTTCTTGGAGAGATGCTTGTCTGCTATCTGGATGCTGCCAAGGTGCCCTGAGCATGGCACCGTCCCCCACCCCAGCTCAAGAGATTCAGCAAAAGAGTGATTTTTGGCTTTTCAACTTGTGATACAGAAAAAAGTATATTCCCCGGGATTGTACTGATTAGTGGAAAATGTATTTAAAATTGGAATGACTGGAAGCATGACTATATCGCCGTGCAAGAGAGATGACCTTTACTTTTTGCGAAAGGAACCATAAACATTCATCTGGAGCATAGGTGTCAACTCTGGGTCCTGGAGGGCCGAAGCCCTGCAGGTTTTGGATGTTTCCGTTCTCCAACACATCTGATATATGATCAGCTTATCAGCAAGCTCTGCATAAGCCTGATAACGATCCTGCTGATTGGAATCAGCTTGTGTTGGAAGAGGGAACCCTCCAAAACCTGCTCCAGGACCGGAGTTTGACACCTATGATCTTGAGTATAATGATGCACAACACAGACGAGTGCATTTTTAGGGCAATAAAAGAAACGCAAAGTTTTGTGTAAAGATTGAGAGATAGGTAATAGGAAGAAGAAACTGACAATTAGGGACAACTAATCACCAAGTGTTTAGCCAAGCGCACCCCCCCAATCGCTGGTGCCAGCGCTTGCACTGCGCTTGAACCTGTGCTGAATGCCAACGGCAGATAATTATAAACCCACGGGGCAGGACTCCTCTGTGCACGGGGAGGTTTGGGAGCCTCAGCCAAGCCTGAACTCCTGACCTTCTTCACACACCAAGCGTCTGTTGTGGGCTTCGGGAGGTGCAAGATGGGTCACAGCAAGCGAGAGAGGGAGAAAGGCAGGGGGGGCGGCGGAGGGCCACAAGGGCAGAGGGGGGAGGCCGGCAGGAGGAAGGGACGGGGGATGGGTAAGGGCCGCAGTGGTGTGGGATGGAAGGAGGAGGTAGACACTGGTGGGTCAGTTTTTTTGCGTAAAGGGTCTGCTGGCCAATCTGAAAGGGGGGGAGCCACTTGACAAATCAGAGTAAAATCTTTAGTGAGAGAAATCCCTTTTGTCATGCCTTGGTGGTTTCCTTTTCTCACTCTATCAGCATTCAATAGGCGGGGAAATGTAGTGTGTTGAGCTCCTTTGGTATACAATGGCCAGCCTTTGTTTGAGCCTGATCAGCTTTTCAAGTTCTCGCAACTTATCATCACATTGCCATGCATTAGCCAGCGTTAATTATTCAAATTCCAGATTCTTAGTAGCTTTAAAGTCACGGCGACACTTTCATTGCCCCATTAAGCGGCTCTTAACGTGTAACGACAACTATGTGTGAAATGATAATGGTTGGATATATATGGCTTATGCATATGGAGAGTCATCCGTTGCCATATCGCAGTTCACTTTTTGTTGTCTAGCTGTATCACAGCTTTTGAAATTGTACATCATTTTATATCACAGATTTTTTTTGCAATACAAAAACTGAAAAAATAAGTAGTAAAAAAATTATAAAATATGTGGTTGCTACTTTGCGTATTTCTGTCAATTCTTATGAAAACAAAAGACTATTGTATTCACAATTAAATAGTTCACTGAAGTCATGCATGACAGTGGTTACAATTCCATTTTTTTTAGGACAATTGAACTCAAAATCGTACCACTTTTGAGGCGTTCCATTATACTCTGATGAAAGCTAAAAGCTATGACAGGAGTATGCTTGACGCTTGTTACCAAACGTTCTATCAAAAATGTTCTCGGAGAAAATGACAATTACCATTCCGATCTCCATCCTTTATGCCGGAAATGCCAGCAGGAATCACTTGGGTTCATCTGGCCTCTCGCTCTCACACTAGAGTTTGCTCTCTCTCACCCGCGTTGCCAAATTGCCCAAGATTGAACGTAATTGGGACCAGATAACGCTCGCTCAGCACGCTTTGATCACTTGTGACCTCACTGCTCCTCAACCTTGACACACTGGCCATCATTTATTGGATGGCTTTCGCTCAGACAACCGACGAGATATATCGGCATAATCCAACAAAAGCGCTACAAGGGGATATTACAACTTTTTGTGATTGAGGGATTTTGTGCAATGAGCCATCTTTGGCAATATTTTCTATATTACTGTAATAAACACTGAGAAACATCGATACTGTAATTGTCGATTTACTTGCAAGGATGAGGCGAAATAGCATAGAGCAGAGATGCACGGATTGTGTGATCACAAAGATACAATCGTTAGCAATTACTTGCAACGGTGTTTGAAAAATAATACAGCCTGCTCTGGTAAATTTCCATCACAAACAGTTAGTAGATTAATGGAATATTAGTATTATGTTTATTGCATAGAACACGTGTTGTTTATGCTGTTTATTCTTTTCATGAGTGATTGTTGTGCACCAACTTTTGAGATCAGGAGATTTGTAAATCCCGTACAAATTAGTGTTGCCGCTCTCCCCTTCTCCTCCTCTTTGAAAGTTGTCTTGCGGGCCAATGGCTGCCAGATGGAGAATATTACACGTAATCACTTCCATTCAGCGGCTTTTACTCTCACTGCGAGGTGACACGCTGCCTCGCTCTGACATCTCCTCACAATGGACAATTACCGTGCACTCATCAATCACTCCCCGCAAAGAACTTTGACACCTCAAATGTGGTAAAAATCATCTTGTTTGATAACCCGGATCTCCTTTGCCTTTGCTAGGTACTGTATCCTCTCCTACGGGTTTGCTATTCTCTGCAGCTTTTTGCAAAGAATCACGAATGGTTTTCATAAGATGATGACTTTTAGAGTTGGCTGCACGCGTTGTGGAAGACACGCTTTTGAAGCGCCGTTTGATACAAATACCGTTTTGAGGTTTTTGGCTAAGCTTTAAAGGTAGTTGCATGAATCCAGCTGTGTGTCTTCGTAAAACATATGGAAATGTTAATAAATCAGTACGGAGGAGACTGACAGGCAAAACTGGCAAAAAAAAAAGTCCACCTGTCTAACTATCTTTATATTTGAATTTTCATCTCCAGATGAAGTCAGAAGTTCCTTTTATGTATTTCCACAAAATTGGCGAGACAGTAGAGCCAGGATTAAATCAGCCTGTGCGTTTCACCTGGAGCCCAGCAAAGCAGGATATTGCAGCAACAGTGGTGCACTTATACAAACGATCGTTTGGCCTATTTTTGCTTTGACTTGCGAGCAAAAATTTGAGTGCTATATGGTAGCATCAATGCACCTCACAACAAGCAACAGCATGCCTGATAGTGAACAATTGAAAGCTGCAAAATCTGCACTTTGACTTTCCCCACATTCCACTTTTGTAGCATCCACAGAGAATAGCCGGAAGAAGAAAAAAACATGCAGTGTGAAAGGGGCCGAAAAACCTCTTTCATCATGATCTGAATGATCTCAGCCCCCACGCCCACCCTTCTGATCCTTGTCATCCATCTCTTTCTCTTCCCCACTCTTCCGTCCATCCCTCATTCTATGACACGGACAATAAAGGACGTTTTTCCATGGCTGACCCGCAATTCACCCCTGCGTCCACACCGTCCCAACCCACAGTCGGGGGGCTGAGTTACAGTCACAACTCCAAACTTGGTGCACAGCAGTCCTGAAATCTGCTGCCTGATTCAAATCTGTTCAGGTCCACTGTGTCCTGCCAGGCATCACATGGGTCTCAGTGGGAAAGGGGATTTGAGAGAAATTAAGGAAAATAGAGGGAGCTTTGAAGAAAATAGAACATTTTACTACATGAATGGTAAAAAAAAAGGAAAAAAGTTTAGAATTGATTTGTTAACTCATTCACTACCAGCCATTTTCACTGAAGCAACCCCCTTCGCTCCCGGCTGTTTTACGGGATTTTGACTGATTTTGCAAGATCCGCAGAATATTGTGTTCTTTTGCTATAAAAAAACATGGAACCTATCAAAAGATTAGAGTCTCTTCTTTCATCAGGAAAAATATATTTATTTATATATATTTATTATTATTATTATTTATATATTTATTTTATTTATATATTGCAGCAATTAGCATTAGAATATAGCTAAGTTTTATAATTATTCACAAATATTTTTAAAACACTAGGGAAAGGAGCTTTTTTGCAACATGGCCCTGGTTGATCTCGTATACTCTGCTGCCACCTACTGGCCGTCTTTTGTAATAACTACCATTGCATTAAGCGTCGTCTTCAGGTCAGAGGCTGCATCAAAACCTTCTGTATGCTTTAGCATTAAAAAAAAAACATTTGAAAAAAAGTATAAATACGTTTTGGGGACCATGGCAATATTTCAAAATAGAACGTTTTTTATGAGTTAACTGCTAATTGTAACTATTTAACAGTATATATTACCATATAGCTGCATAGTAGAACCTATAGAACCAGTGTCTATTGTCTCAGTGAAATACTACATCTTCTTTGTGACATCTAAATTCCTCACACAATTTGTAAGTAAGGTTGTTGTGACTTGAACACAAAGTGAACCAGTATCGAAGATGATTCAAAGTGCTTGGACCAAAGCACAAAACCGCAAGTATGAGCACAGCCTCTAGAGAATGACGCTACCTTCATTCACATTTTCTCATGACCTTCTTTTGACATGGCCTCATCATTGACCTTGAGTTGGTTTTGTTGAGAACTTATTGTCTGCGTGGATCAGATTATATAGAGAAGTGAGGCTTTGCTGCCTGCTCGCTCCACAAGGGAGGGGGGGAGCACCTGTTTCTGAATAAATCTTCAGATAAACTGCACATATAGTGTAACTTGATCACATGTCAGGCATTACAGAAATTGGATTCCTCGCCTACTCTTGTTTGAATTCACCATCTCGTGACCCTGAGGTATAAATTCCAATTTTGTGCTCCTCTTATCTTAAGTCAATCCCAGAGCTGTGGATTTAAAGCAAAGACCACAGTCACATGTCTCCGCAGCCACCTTCATCTGTGAAAACGCTGTAGATCGTTTTGACCCCAAGGTCTCAAGGTTGAGGTTGGCGGCCCGGCCCAGCCAGGCTTTGCTGGTGGAACCATGAACCGTGTCAGGTCATGTCAGCCCCCTCGCTTGAATGTAAGTAAAGCCCGTCTGGCTCGGTGCCACAACACCGGTAGCGTTCCAGCTGTTTTGTTGAAGTCGAGGGCATCCTAATAGGAGAGGCTTCCTTTAATACATGGGTGGGGAATCGTTTTCCTATCAGGGCCATTTTGGTCTGGCTAAATATTTGAAAATTTTGATGCAACGATTGGAAAAAATGTTTACTAATACAAATATTTGTTAGCTTTTCCTCGTGGTTCTTCAAAGGTGTATGACGAGGTTATACGCCTCCAACATTGCTCCTCTCAGTTTAGAAAGGTAACATAATGTTTCCGCAAAATTCATATTATCGAAGCATTGCATTGATATTTTGCTTTAAAATCAGCATAGATCATAGTTAGCATAGTTAGCATGCCTATTTTACAACATGATTTTGACCTGTCTAGTGATCAACTCAAAACATTACAGTACTACTCGGTTTATTGAAATCAAGTACCAGAGCTGAACAAAACCCTCGTTAAAATCGGCCCATCATTGACGGATGCCCACTTTTCGGCGAGTGCTTCTACATTTTCGGTGAGGGCTTTATGACGCAAAGCCTCGTAAAAATGCACGGGGTGAAAAGGACCATCTGTACTAACCCGGATCGACGGAAGTAAACCTGCTTCAGTCAGGGCTTTTCCAGGTTTCGCATCACAAAGCATTCTCCGAAAATGCGGAAACAATAACAACGGTTTTGCCCACCTCTTCCAAGTCTACGTAAGTCTCTGCTTGTCCATTTATAAAGTAATGCGAACACTGGGTTCTGTAGAGGAAGTATGTGTTTGACAAACAACCCGTCGGTATATTTGTTGTAAACACAATGAAATAAAACATTGTTTCATTGGTGTTGACAAAAAACAGAACATTATCGTAAAGTGGACTTCAAGGGTTGTCATAGGACAGTGATGGTATGTTAGTTTAGCTTGATGTCAACAAATTACTTCAGGCATTCATAACACAATCATGTCATCAATACTAAAAATGAAACTAAGCTAGGATGACTTTTTAGCGTTTTTTTTGGCCTAATGCTAACAGCTAACATAACCAAAGCTATTCACTTAAATTCAGGCTATCCATTGTTTTTGTGTATTTGACACTAACCACATTGCGAAAAGAATCCATTTTGACATTGTTTACATTATGGGCAACAAATGATTGGCTAGGCACAGTTGTGACGTCTCATGTGTACTTAGTTATTTTTAGTTAAATAAAACGCCGGAGGAAAAAAAGTGTTGTGAAACGGTCGGTCAGGTAACTTTGTTATTGTTGCGCAAAGCTAGGATGAAAGTTTAGCCACATCCAGCCATATTACTAAGTAAGCTATTAGTAAGACCTCATTGTTAATCGATTTCTCTGATATAAGAAACTGACCATATGTTAACATAGTGTGGCACAAAGCCAAAAATGACTAACAGTACAGTAGATAGAATTACAAACAGCTCATTGTAAAGGGGCCGATCGGATAACTGTTGACTTTGTGGCTAGCATGACTGTTTAGCTATTCAAAAGACCCAATGCTATGATAAATGTTGAACTTGCCCTTTAAAAAGCAGTTATCCATTGTTTTCCTGCTGTCATATCGCATTCTACCCATGCTGGATTGATGCATCCCTCAGAATAACCCGGTTTAATGCGGCGGGCGACTCATCGCTGAGCAGAGAAAGACGAGAGTCTAGACCTGCTCC